>NW_027258505.1:0-70641 GCF_045791955.1 Oncorhynchus clarkii lewisi
GTCCCATGTAGAACGGGTTGGGTCAAGTCACAAGGTCCGGTTCTCATGTTGAGTCCCATGTAGAACGGGTTGGGTCAAGTCACAAGGTCCGGTTCTCATGTTGAGTCCCATGTAGAACGGGTTGGGTCAAGTCACAAGGTCCGGTTCTCATGTTGAGTCCCATGTAGAACGGGTTGGGTCAAGTCACAAGGTCCGGTTCTCATGTTGAGTCCCATGTAGAACGGGTTGGGTCAAGTCACAAGGTCCGGTTCTCATGTTGAGTCCCATGTAGAACGGGTTGGGTCAAGTCACAAGGTCCGGTTCTCATGTTGAGTCCCATGTAGAACGGGTTGGGTCAAGTCACAAGGTCCGGTTCTCATGTTGAGTCCCATGTAGAACGGGTTGGGTCAAGTCACAAGGTCCGGTTCTCATGTTGAGTCCCATGTAGAACGGGTTGGGTCAAGTCCAAGTCGTGCGTTCTAAGAGCTAGTCGAGTCACACGTCAAGTAAAAAAATATATATTTTCATGCAATGACTTGTTCAACTACAAGTCTTTGTCTATTTATTGAGGATACCAGACAGCCCTGTTCTTTATGTTGATTATGTAATTATTCATTTGAACAACAAATTCCAAATGCAAGTAAATTATTAATTTCAAGCAATGTTGACATACCAAGAGAGCAGTAGACGTATGCTAGTTGTTTGAAGCCCCATTGCTGGTGAGCTTGCAAAGTAAACAGTTAATATTATTAATCACCAAACATTTTTGGAGCTGCATGTTTGCGCTGCATCCGATCCTATAGCTAGCTGTACAGCATGTGACTCGAGTCCACACCTCTGCTATCGATGTCAACAAGTTTGTATGAATCTTCCATTTGGCGTGTCTAATGATGTAATGACATGACAACTGCGTCTGAGTTCTTGGCAACCCTTCCCCCGCTTTTGTTTCATGCTGTCTGAAGACCTGGCTAGCCAGCTACTAGCTAACACACGACACAGATGAAAGCAGAAACCTCTAAGTATCTTTGCCTTAGATGAATAGGGGAAACCTCTAATTGCACTGTGTCAGCAAATACAGTATAGTCACATTTTGGCACCAGTAGTAGACTAGTTACCTAGCTATGTAAACCACGCCTCTCCGAAACGAGGTAAGAGAATATGACAATACCATTGGTGTATTCAAATTTGAGATTTTGTGATGTCACAATATGCCCTTAATATTCCCACCTCTTGAATCCTGGTGTTTGACATTGGGGAGGGGACCAGTAACTTTATAATCAAACTTATCAATGAAGAAGCAACAGTCATTCTTCATACTTTAGGTATCCCAGTTTGATCTGGTTTCATCCAAATATCATCAATTTCCTGAAAACGTTTTGACCGCTGGACCTTTAACACCCTTCTCCCTCTGCCTTTCAGAAGCAGAGCCTGGAGGTTCAGGCGAACACCGCTGTAGCGTCTGTGACCTCGTCCTTTCCTCCAGCTTCCAGCTCCAGGAGCACATGAACCTGCACACAGGGGCACGCCCCTACTGCTGTGCCGAGTGTGGTAAGCGCTTCTGTCAGCTGGCCAACTACCGCTCCCACCTGCGGACACACGCCCTGCCCCAGACCTCAGTCCCACCCGTACAGCTCCGTTGCCGTGTTTGCCTGAAGGGCTTCGATTCTGAGCAGGGTTTGAAGGACCACCTAGCCAAGTCCCACTTTGAGAAGGAGTTCTATGAGTGTGACGCATGCAAGCGCATCTTCACCTGCCTGACCAAGTGTGAGGAGCACCTGGAGGAGCACAAGCGCGAGCTGGCGGACCACGTGTGTCTGCAGTGCTGCCGCCGCTTCCGCCTGCGCCGCTCTCTCCGCCGCCACAAGGAGCGGGGCTGTGTCCGCAGCTATCGCTGCACCGACTGCCCCATGAACTTCAGCCGCAAGAATGCCCTCCTCAAGCACAGCTTCTCCCACCTGGGCCTGCTGCCTTACACCTGCATCCAGTGCCGTGCACATTTCCGCCTGGCCAGGCTCTACCGTAAGCATGAGTGTGAGCCGGAGCGGCTCCACTGTGTGGCATGCCTGGGCGTCTTTCAGAGCCACAACGACTTCCAGAGGCACAAGAGGGAGACGGGCTGCTGGGGCCAGCAGGGGACCAAGGGGGATGAGATCCGCTGTATGGAGTGTGGCCAGGCCTTCTCCACGGCTGACGAGCTGAAGAATCACGCCGGGGCCCACCAGAGGGTGATGATCTGCTCCGAGTGCGGCAAGGGCTTCCGCTCGGCCTTGATGCTGATGTCACACATGGGGGGCCACGCAGGGTCGAGGCCCTGTCTGTGTAAGAACTGTGGCCTGGGCTTCCCTCACCAGCAGGGTTACGAGAGCCACCTCAAGGACTGTGGACGCAAACCCCCTCCTGTGGTGAGTATGGGTTACCCCCCTAAGGACTGTTGAAATATACTGATATATGTTTGTCACTGTATATGGCTCTTTGGAAGAAAATTATTTTCATATTAGTTTAGTTTAAGTTGGATTGGATAGAGAAGGGTACAAGTAGCTCTCTGTTCACTGTTGTAACTCTCTCTTTGTGCAGATGGCTCCAAAGAAACTACGGAAGGACCCCCCTGCTGCTCCTTCCAAACCCCTACCCCAGCTCGCTCCAAGGCATCTCCCTGCTCCTGTGAAGAAACCAGAGAGTCAAGTGTCAGCACCACTTCCTACTCTGATGAGAATGCCAGGCTCTGCCCCTGCCAGAGTCACTATGGGAGTCCATAACACCACTACTGTCCGTGTGGTGAGCCCTGACCAACCCACCAAGGGGCTGTGGAAGCTCAGCCTGGACAAACAGCCGCCTCCTGGGGTGTCCTTGGTCATGTTTGTCCCTGCCAACACCCCTCTGGCCTCTGGCCTCTCTGGCCCATCCTCCACCGCCCAGCTTCCAGCCCTCTCAGGCACCCATTCCCAGTGGAAGGTCCTCAACCCAGCACCAAATCCAGGAGCCCCTCCTCCGGTGCTGTGCCAGTCCAGCTTCACCTCTGAGCCGGGCCTGAGCCTCATAACAGAGGCAAACCGGCGCTACTCCTCTGATGCCCCGCTGGATCTGGCATTAAAGACAGCTGACTACGAACAGGAGCCTGCTAATTTACTACCTCTTGATCTGTCTAACAAGTCGACTTGCTCCACTCCTCCTGCTAACCTTGTAGTCAAGACTGAACCGAGAGACCCTGGGTTTGCAGAGGAGACTGAGGAAGAAGTATTCACAAGTTTAACAGGTGATAAAAAGGGGATAGTCTTTCAGAGTAAGAGGGAGCCAGGGGAGGATTCTAAAATTGAGGCTATGGCTCAGAAGGGGGAAAATGGAGAAGGGAGAGGAGATGAAGACAGGCAAAATGACAGCAGAGATGATGGAACAGCTCAGTCTCAAATGAAGAAGGCACCAAAGCCAGGAGTCCCGTCAACACTACAGCTCCTGACCGTCAAACAGAAGAACACTGCCAAAGTGGATCCAGTGAATCAGCTGAAAATCGAGTCAGTCAGCTCTTTGCACTCCAAAATGCTTCGGGGCTTAGTCCATATAAAGCAGGAACCACTGTTTCTAGAGGCTGACAGTGGAACACAGAGCTCAGACTTCTGTTGGTCCAGCCCGCTGACAGCATTGAAGAGGAAGATGGAGCCAGACGTGGGGCTGGACTTGAGATGGGATGGGGGCACCCCAGGCTGTGTGCTCGACTTAAGGTTGAATGGAGGGAACCCAGCCAGTTGTGATGTGGCGGAGAAAGCAGAGGAGAGGAACATGGAAGGAGACCGTGTAGAGGAGGCGCTTGATGGTGGCGAGAAGGATGGAGCAACAGAGGAGAGGAAAGCAGATAAGGGTGGATCGGAGGAGAGGAAAGAGCAGAAGGATGGATCGGAGCAGAAGGATGGATCGGAGCAGAAGGATGGATCGGAGGAGAGGAAAGAGGAGGATGGAACGGAGGAGAGGAAAGAGAAGGCTGGATTGGAGGAGAGGAAAGAGGAGGAGAGGAAAGAGGAGGATGGAACGGAGGAGAGGAAAGAGAAGGCTGGATTGGAGGAAAGGAAAGAGGAGGATGGAACGGAGGAGAGGAAAGAGAAGGATGGAACGGAGGAGAGGAAAGAGAAGGATGGAACGGAAGAGAGGAAAGAGAAGGATGGAACGGAGGAGTCTGACACACCTGTTGATGAACCCACAGCCCATAACCCAGAGACACAGCTCCCCTCCTCTCCCATCCCATCTCCTCCCTCCTCACCACCATGTAAAAGACGAAGGTCACTAAGGACAAGGGAAAAGCCTAGAGCCCTACACGACTGTTTATTATAAGGGCAGTACTTTACAGAGTAAAAAATAAGATTGCTGACAACAATGTTAAATAGGCTGCTTTTTAATGGCCCGAGGAACAGAGGACAACAACCAAGCCTAATGTAAAACAATTCATACTAGGCCTGTTATTAAATCATAATAGCAACACATTTTGTGAATTAGTGGTGATTTTGATAAACCATGCCTCTACATTAATTTGCCCTCGGGATT
This sequence comes from Oncorhynchus clarkii lewisi, assembly GCF_045791955.1. Lineage (NCBI taxonomy): Eukaryota > Metazoa > Chordata > Actinopteri > Salmoniformes > Salmonidae > Oncorhynchus > Oncorhynchus clarkii. The sequence goes on from NW_027258505.1 coordinate 4,510, forward strand.
TGGTTGCTTTTCTGTATTTTTTTGTTAGACATTGCAAGTCTTCAATAGCTATGTTTAATGTACCTGCTAGTGCTTACTGAGCTAGCCAACAATCCTTGTTGTTAGCTGCTTACTGTGTGGCAAGCGATTGAGATTAGGGTAAATAGTGGCTATTGTTTTCTATATTACAGTAGTTGCGTATGCTGGCAATAGGATCATGCACTTCTTCCAGTGTTACCGCACACATTTCCAAACACTCCATATCTATTTGACTATACCAATATAACTTATTTGTTATTTTTTTGTTATAGGTTGTCTAGTTAGTCTTCAATTGAATGTCATTGTAATTTTGTAGTTTCTATTCAATATAAGCTGCTGTATGGGACTTCAGTCGCCAAGGTTTCTTATTCAGGTACTGATGGAGAATGTCTGGGAGCCAGGATTTAATGTACTGTCAACTTTCTGAGAAATGTTTCTCAACAGCTCGGTTTTTGTTTGATTTGAGTTCCATAATGGGTAAAATATGCAAGAAATATGTGCTGTCCAATTGTAATGTTAAATTGACTTGTATATCTTTTTCTATCACGTTGAATGTCTTACCCCAACTTCAACTGAATGGTTACAGTGTTTTGTAGAGTTTTAAAACATTCTGTTCAGAAATTGGGATCTTAAAGGATACAAATAAAGATCAACGTGTCAGAATGGTATGGAGGGATTTTCTTGGAAAGCCTTCTTTCATTGACCTATACAGAACACTCTTACTTGAGTGCTGGAGAGGAACGCGGGAAGGCACTATGGTAAGTGTTTGTATCTCATTGTAAACGCACTGATATAGATATAAATATTAATATAACATAACCTAACATTTAACCAACGCGTTGTAATTCCAGTGTTCAATTTCGAAATGTTAATAAATGATGAACTCGGCTAGGTAGGTCTGTAATTATATAGGCCTACCTCCTCGAGACAGTTGGATAGTGCTAATGCGCACAGTACAGAGCTCGGTTGAAGAAAAGACTACAAATATTGTCACATGGTAAGAAAGCCCGGAAATAATTCGTCAAATCCGGCGAAGATAACACAAGTAGGGAAATGTGGCGGGCGTAAAGAACACACAACAGCTTGCAATATATATCCCTTTCAGTGTCGATCGGAAGACCGTTGGGTTACGAGGCGCAAATTCCTTTCTCTTGCTTCGAGCAATGTAGGCTGATGAAACGAACAGACGGCAAAAAACTTTGTATAACTGTACACATTATTCTACATGGACAAAGACAAGTTCGCTGTGAGCGTAAGTATATAGGCCTGTCAATAAAATGCATATTTTGAAGAAGTGAGAATATGATTGTGTAGCCTATTTGTATCCATAATAAGAAAGGAACCAAAAATCAGTCTTGGATTAAAAAAGTATTATTGTAAAAAATATATATAATACAGTTTAAATATTTGTTAAACTGATAACTATTGCTAATGTATATGTATATGTAAGTCACAAATTAAACATGTTGTAGTATAAGCAATCTCATTGCTATTTACAATTGACACCTATCCTTCCTCTTCATTTCCCCACCCAGCATGACCCAAGCTCCTGGTTGGAGATGCACCAGTTCATTGGAGACCTGATGGTGTCTGGGGGGGCTCTGGGGCTAAAAGACGCCCCACCAGCAGGCCCAGGCTCAGCCCCAGGCTCAGCCCAGCCCAGACAGGTCCAGGCCCAGGCAGAGAGCATTAGAGAGGCCAGAGAAATCAGTGGACAAGGTGAGTAGAGAACATTGTGGAGTAATAGGAAAGGACAGGGAATACTAAGGAAACTTTTGTTTTCGTAGGTAATGGCTTGTCTGGCTTTATAATAAATCTATTTTCTTGCTTTTGTCGTTTCCCCCACTTGTACACAGCTCAGCACCATACCTGCACTTGCCCTGGCTGCCCATACTCTTCCTCATTTTCCTCCTTCCAGACCATAAAGCCCAGAGGCACTGTGTCCTCACAGCCTGAGCCCAGCAGCACCTACAGCCCAGAGCTCAGTCAGCCCCAGAGTCAGGACAAGGAGACCAGCACCCATAGCCCCAGCCCAGCCCCTACCACTTCCACTAACCAGGGTACTTCTTCACCAAGCCCCCTGCCTCAAATTCCCACCTTCCCTTGTTTCTGCTGCCGCCGGGGCTTCCAGACCTGCACCCAGCTACTGCACCACCAACAGGGGGCAGCAGACTTTCCCTTCTCCCAGACGCACACCCATTACCACCACCACTGCCCACTTACCACCTGCCTGCCCCACCACCACTCCCACCATGGCCTGTCCCCTGGCACCTTCCCCTGCCTGTCCTGCCAGCATTCCTTCCCCTCCTGCTCCCAGCTCCTCCGCCACCAGCAGGGCCACAAACCCCCCCAGAACCATGTTGGAGGGGTGACCACAGTGTCCCCCACCCTACACCCATGCATGCACTGTCCAGCCTCCTTCCCCCGACCCTCTCAGCTGCTACAGCACCAGCGCACCCAGCACGCTCACAAGGCTGGCGGCTTCCTGTGCACTGAGTGCGGGCGCGCCTTCAACTCCCACTCCAACCTCCGCATCCACCTCAACGTACACACCGGCGCCCGACCCTACTCATGCCCTGACTGCGGAAAGAGTTTCAGCCAGTCGGGAGCGTTGAAGATCCACCGTCGCATCCACACTGGGGAGAGACCCTATGCCTGCACCTACTGTGGGAGGGGCTTCCCCCACCTGGCCGGGGTCCGGGCCCACCAAAGGACCCACACAGGTGAGAAGCCCTACCGCTGCACCCAGTGTGGGAAGTGCTTCACCCAGTCGGGGGCACTGAAGATCCACACAAGGATCCACACCGGGGAACGGCCGTTTGTGTGCAGCCTCTGTGGGAAGGGCTTCTCCAACCGCTCCGGCATCCGCTTCCACCAGCGCACTGTCCATGGGATGGTGTCGGATATGGGAGGGGGTGGAGGAGCCGGTGGGTCCCATAGGGGGAGACTGAGTCTAGGCAGCTCAGCTGCTGTGGGACGCCCCAGTGCCAATCCAAACAGGATACGCAACAGCCCCTATACTGACGTGTGCTCTAGCATTACTCCTGCCCCGACCAAAATCCTTTCCCCTGGGTCTCTACTTGCTCCTCCAGGGTCAGGTCTGACTATAACCTCAGACAAAGAGCCCCAGTTCCAGTCTAGCAGTGTGAAGATCCCCTCCGGAAGAGCAGAACCAGACAGTAGCAGGGAAGGGAGGGCTCAGCTGTACACCTGTGAGGACTGTGGGCTGCGTTTTGGGGACGCTCCCTCCAGAAACAGACACCAAACTCTGGAGCACTACTCCACAGAAGGGGTAGAGGAGGATGACCTGGGGGACACTGAGGGGGAGGGGTGAGAGAGAGGGAGGGGTGAGGGGGAGAGATGGAAGCTTGATGTAGTAGATTGTTGGATCGAAGGCTAAGGGAGAGGTGGGAAAACTGGAATGGGAACATGGAGAGGTGAGAAGAGGCTGAAAGTTTGAGACTCATCGAGGAGGAACATGTGTAAAGGCATGTTGGTGAAGGGAGGGTGAGAAGACAAAGTGAAAAATTAAGTGTCTATCAATGGGATCTATGACATATTTCAGATTGAATTCCACTTTAAAAGATGCACTCCAGGCCTAAGGAAGTCTTTTGCGATAGTTTTCACATTTTGTGAGTCCAATTTTCTTTGTCAAAAAGATTGGATTGGATGCGCGCTGTGTTAAGAAGCAGGGTTGTGTATCGGAGGACGCATGACTTTCAACCTTCGTCTCTCCTGAGCCCTTACGGGAGTTGTAGCGATGAGACAAGATAGTAGCTACTACAACAATTGGATACCACGAAATTGGGGAGAAAAAGGGGTAAAACATTTTTTTAAAGTCAAGTACCATGATTAGGCTACTAAAGATGATATTTGAGAGCTTTGGATTATTTTTTTATTTATTTTACTGGTTTAGCAAAATCCACAGATATCATCATCTCAAATATATGACACTGTAAGACATTGTCCCATAGGGCAGCGCACAATTGGCCCAGCGTCGTCCGGGTTTGGGGTTCGGGGTGGTTTTGGGCGGGGTAGGCCGTAAATAAGAATTTGTTCTTAATTGACTTGCCTAGTTAAATAAAGGTTAAATAGTACATAAAAAGTAAGTGCAGAAGTGAGGATATGTTGTATTTAGCATCATTATGTAATATATATTTTGTAATAATAGAAACTGATATTGTATGGCCCTTATATACTTGCGTATATCAGTTTATCTATTTAGCTCATTGTGCCTTGATCTCAGATTAGATCATTCTAGTACATAAAAAATACATATATTTGCATAAACCACACTGTACTAAACTTCATGACCACTGATATGTTAGTGGTTTAGTGATTTTATTGACGATCAATATCTTCAATGTTGGAAGATATTTCTTATACAAAGTATATTTTTATCAGGATCATTTCTCAGAGACACATGGTTTGTTGACCTGTTTTCTATTGCTTCAGATCTCCACCTAGTGGACATTTAGAAGCATAGCAGCAGAAACACAGACACTGAAACTAGTCAGTCTAGGGTACAAGTGTCACTCATTCCACGGAGGTCCGATTGTCTTCGGGTTTTAGCTGCTCCCTTGTCCTTGATTTATGAATTGCTGTCACTAATTAGTAAGGAACTCCCCACACGTGGTTGTCTTGGGCTTAATTGAAAGGAAAAGACAAAAACCTGTAGACACTAGGCCCTCCATGGAATGAGTTTGACACCCTTCTCTAGATCAGTGGTTCCCAACCAGTGGTACTAGGACCCCTGGGAGTACTTGGCCTATCCATAGGGGGTACTTGAGAAAATACTGGTAAAATGCACATGAGGGGGTATTTCAGAAGTTGAGGCTGCTGAGGGGAGGATGGCTCATGATAATGGCCGGAATGGAGTAAATGGAATGGAATGGAATCAAACGCATGAAAACCATTTGTTTGATGTATTTGATACCATTCCACCGATTCCGCTCCAGCCATTATCATGAGCGTATCCTACCAAATGAAGGTGCCACCAACCCCCTGTGCTTCAGGAGTAGTCCAGACCGAGCACAATTCAGGTGAGGGTCCAGTTACTGAAAAAGGTTGAACTATTGATCTAGATATCTGTGTTGCCTCCCACTATTTTCAAATGTTACCGTTGCCTGTGGTCTTTATTTTCCAGACACTGAAACTATTGAAACTTCTGCATGGCCAACTTCCCTTCTTTGGTATTCTGTAGCCTCTAGGGCAGTTCAAAAGACTGATTGAGGACCTTTTTAGCGAAGATTGTGTTGGTTTTCTATGATTGTGTGTTGATGTGAATATTTGTGTATATTGATGTATATAGTGTGTATGTATACAGACAGGGCTCATCTGTAAAAGAGATGTCTCCCTGTCAAAATACATTTTATATATCCATCTGTTTTTCCACGTAGACCAGTTTTCAGTAAATGATTGCCCTCAGTCATTCAGGGTTGTTTAAAAATATCATCTATAGGGCCCTTTGTAATGATAATTTAATTCCAGCCTCTTTGACCCAAGATGTGCTTCTGAGTGTCTCCGATGTTTACTAACTGGTATAAACTGATACTAAAACCACGGTCAGCTGGGATTCCCAACAACAGGCAAGGCTTGTACAATTATCTGGGAGATCTTATATCAGACATATAGCATGACAAGCCACTAGTGATGACACTACAGAAATAGCAGAATTGGTTTACCTAGAAACAGAAAAATGAAAAACGTATGAGACGGGCGTTCTTGGGAGTATGACAAATCAAAAGGTGTCCATGAAAATGCTCTGTTTCAAGTTTGTTAACGGTTCCTCGAAACTCAACAGCATTTCACAGTACCTTTTGGAAAGAGATTATTTTGTTATAGGTTTTGCAAGTGTTTATTTGGTCGCGCTGAAACGATCTCAAGAACTGCGTAAAAACAGGCGACGCAGAACAGTCATTCATGGGTAAAGAGCGTCCTTCCACTTGTCATGATATGTAATTAAGTGTAAACGGAACCATTTTCGGACCCACCTGAAGTCGGGACAGGTTTGGTTAATGATAGGTAATTGACCTATAGATGGCAGTACGTCTCTACAATCATGATCCTGGTGAGCTGCCGTCCTGAGCGAAAAACTACAGGAGGGTAGCTCTCCAGGAACCGAGTTGGAGAACCATGCATGACACGGTCAGTGCTATCTGGGATCTTTGGGACATCCCTACCCCATTAAAGTAGAATTTTAAAATGCTAGGTAAGTGCTATGGTTGTGGTTAGGGTAGGGACTTTCCAATGATCCGTATAGCACTGACCTGCGTGAAACTACATCAACATCCTGAGCACACGGAGACAAGTGACGCACTAACAAGTGATTGGTTATTGGAGCGTATACTCCCATTGTTATCAATATATATATACACGTCTTGTTTTTACTTAATATCTACAACTTTCCAAACTTTGAAAGAAAGACAACCCTGGAAGCCACGCCTCCTCCAGTATCAATAAGTATAGTGCCAGACGTTCCTTTCGACAGTCAGACGGATTTGCATTATTTGGATACAGACAGTGAAGCAGAGTGGGAATACTCCTCAATACCCAGAATCCAATAACAAACATGAGGGGTTTTATACTCTTTGCGATTTTAGCACATGCTCACAGCAGTATTGGTAAATATAATTTTATTTACTTTAACTGAGTGAATTTTATTCTACTCTCTCTATGCACTTACATTTTATGTAGGCTTATTCGTTTTAATACAACTGCAAATGTGAACTCTGTTCAGCATTGTCCTTCAAGTTAGTTTATTTGACAACAGTCGTGTAAAGTACTAAAGTAAAAATACTTGAAAGTACTACTAAATTAGTTTTTTTAGGTTATCTGTACATTACGATTTATATTTTTGACAATTTTTTTCTTCACTTACTTTCCTAAAGAAAATAATGTATTTTTTACTCCATACATTGTCCCTGACCCCCAAAAGTACATTTTGAATGCTTAGCAGGACAGAAAAATTGTCCAATTCACTTATCAAGAGAACATGCCTGGTCATCCCTACTGCCTCTGATCTGTGACTCACTAAACACAAATGCATCGTTTGTAAATAATGTCTTGAGTGTTGGAGTGTGCCCCTGGCTATCCGTACATTTTCAAAACAAGAAAATGGTGCCGTCTGCTTTGCTTAATATGAGGAATTTGAAGTGATTTATACTTTTACTTTTGATACTTCAGTATATTTAGAACCAAATACTTTTAGACTTTTACTCAAGTAGTATTTTACTGGGTGACTTCCACTTTTACTTGAGTAACTTTCTATTAAGGTATCTATACTTTTACTTAAGTGTAACAATTGGGTACTTTTTCCACCACTGCCATCCGGTTTGTTTAATATAAGGAATTTGAAATGATTCATAGTTTTACATTGACTTTTGATACTTAAGTATGTTTAAAACCAAATGCTTTTAGACTTTTACTCAAGTAGTATTTTACTGCGTGACTTTTACTTGAGTAATTTTTTATAAAGGTATCTTTACTTTTTCTCAAGTATGACAATTGGGTACTTTTTCCACCACTATTTGACAAGATATTGTAGATCAGCTGTGTTGGCATCAAATAAGGGCTTATACTCAGATGTAACTTGAACTCATTATCTCATTACCTGCACATGGTGTGTTATCATGGTTGGTATATTATTATATTATGGGAAAGAGATGATTTTGTTCTTGGTTTTGCAAGTGTTTATTTGGTCGCGCTGAAACGATCTCAAGTGCTGCGTAAAATCAGGTGACGCAGATGTGTATGTAAACTCGTCGTCCTCTCACTGTCAACTGCATTTATTTTCAGCAAACTTAACATGTGTAAATATTTGTGTGAACATAACAAGATTCAAAAACGGAGACATAAACTGAACAAGTTCCACAGACATGTGACTAACAGAATTGGAATAATGTGTCCCTGACCAAAGGGGGGGTCAAAATCAAAAGTAACAGTCAGTATCTGGTGTGGCCACCAGCTGCATTAAGTACTTAATTAAGTGCGTCTCCTCCTCATGGACTGGACCAGATTTGCCAGTTCTTGCTGTGAGATGTTACCCCACTCTTCCACCAAGGCACCTGCAAATTCCCAGACATTTCTGTGGGGGATGGCCCTAGCCCTCACCCTCCGATCCAACAGGTCCCAGACGTGCTCAATGGGATTGAGATCCGGGCTCTTCGCTGGCCATGGCAGAACACTGACATTCCTGTCTTACAGGAAATCACGCACAGAACGAGCAGTATGGCTGGTGGCATTGTCATGATGGGTCATGTCAGGATGAGCCTGCAGGAAGGGTACCACATGAGGGAGGAGGATGTCTTCCCTGCAATGACAACAAGCTCAGTCTGATGATGCTGTGACACACCGCCCCAGACCATGACGGACCCTCCACCTCCAAATCGATCCCGCTCCAGAGTACAGACCTCGGTGTTAATGCTCATTCCTTCCACGATAAACGCAAATCCGACCATCACCCCTGGTGAGACAAAACTGCAACTCATCAGTGAAGAGCACTTTTTACAGTCCTGTCTGGTCCAGCGACGGTGGGTTTGTGCCCATAGGTGACGTTGTTGCCGGTGATGTATGGTCAGGACTTACCTTACAACAGACCTACAAGCCTTCAGTCCAGCCTCTCAGCCTATTGCGGACAGTCTGAGCACTGATGGAGGGATTGTGCATTCCTGGTGTAACTCGGGCAGTTGTTTTTGCCATCCTGTCACGCTGGTGTGATGTTCAGATGTACCAATCCTGTGCAGGTGTTGTTACACGTGGTCTGCCACTGCAAGGACGATCAGCTGTCCGTCATGTCTCCCTGTAGCGCTGTCTTAGGCGTCTCACAGTATAGACATTGCAATGTATTTCCCTGGCCACATCTGCAGTCCTCATGCCTCCTTGCAGCATGCCTAAGGCACGTTCACGCAGATGAGCAGGGACCCTGGGCATCTTTCTTTTGGTGTTATTCAGAGTCAGTAGAAAGGCCTCTTTAGTGTCCCAAGTTTTCATAACTGTGACCTTAATTGCCTACCGTCTGTAAGCTGTTAGTGTCTTAGCGACCGTTCCACATGGTTAATTGAACAGGCATGGGAAACAGTGTTTAAACCCTTTACATTGAAGATCTGTGAATTCATTTGGATTTTTACAAATGATCTTTGAAAGACACAGGGTCCTGAAAAAGGGACGTTTCTTGTTTTTGCTGAGTTTATATATATTTTTTTATATTGTCTCTGTTTATGCCTGGGTAATCGATTCAATTATTAATTGAGAGCGGAACTCCCCTGAAAAGCCAATTATTTGAATACAAATTGAAAGTGTGACAAATCACTTGAATCTCTGCACCTCAATCCAATTCCATGGGATTTGATTTACCTTGGAGACTCAACGCCTGTGGAGAAAAGCAATTTAAGTCACTGTTTAGTTTTTTGTCACTGTCTAAAAACATGTTTCCAATTGCTTTTCTTCAGCATTGTCCATGGTGTGGATCGATAATGCCACAGTCATCCCCATGAAATGGTGTGCTTTCAACGTGTTGTTCAAGTAATTCAAGTTTGTGGTTTGTATGTGTTTTTGCACTAAAACGCTTTGTCCAGCAGGGGACCTCCTATCTACCTTTTATTACCAGCATCTCCTAGTCAAGTAGACAAACCTGTTGTTCATCTGGCTGTGTTTGGCTAATTGCCAGCCTGGTTTGAACCAGTCAACAAGAAGGAAAAGGAAGCACTTGTATAAAAATAAAACATTGTATTTTTCACTCAAACAATAAGCTGCTGCAACAGCCCAGTCTAATGCCCTATATGTGGCCTAATGTTAGGTGCACCAGCCCAGTCTAATGCCCTATATGTGGCCTAATGTTAGGTGCACCAGCCCAGTCTAATGCCCTATATGTGGCCTAATGTTAGGTGCACCAGCCCAGTCTAATGCCCTATATGTGGCCTAATGTTAGGTGCACCAGCCCAGTCTAATGCCCTATATGTGGCCTAATGTTAGGTGCACCAGCCCAGTCTAATGCCCTATATGTGGCCTAATGTTAGGGGCACCAGCCCAGTCTAATGCCCTATATGTGGCCTAATGTTAGGTGCACCAGCCCAGTCTAATGCCCTATATGTGGCCTAATGTTAGGGGCACCAGCCCAGTCTAATGCCCTATATGTGGCCTAATGTTAGGGGCACCAGCCCAGTCTAATGCCCTATATGTGGCCTAATGTTAGGGGCACCAGCCCAGTCTAATGCCCTATATGTGGCCTAATGTTAGGTGCACCAGCCCATCCACTGAAGTGTATCAAAATACTTCTCAACAAAGAAACCCCACTGGAACAACTCTAGAAATAGGTGGGCTAAACAATACTCTTGTCTACTAGCAGCCATGGGACGAGATTAGCTAAACAACAACTAAAGTGTATGATGATGGTGTTGATTTGGTCCTTGTCCTCTTCTGTGCTGTCTAGCGGCCCTGGTCATAAAGGGACCAGACAAGCCTGTTCTGGAGAACGATGAAGTCACCCTGGAATGTCTGCTTTCTGACTCGGAGCTCAACACCAGCCAAGTCCACTTTGAGAAGTTTTCCAAGGTCAGGACACGGGCTACTTCTACCTCTGACCTTACTTCTAATTGGGTTATATGATTGCCAATTCTGTTGCTGTACTATGTGAAGTAAAGCGTGTTGAGGCTCTACACTTATCGAAACATGACTTGAACTCGACTTCAGTTAGTGCAGTATGTTTATGTCAACAGGGCTCAGCTTGATCATTTTTATTGTATATAAAATTACCAATGTTTGCAGACCAAGAAGTTAATCATTCTCACTACTACTCATATCACTGCCAGTCCCGCATATGACTGCTGTTTGCAGATGAGGTAAATCTCTGTTTCTCTCTCTCACTGTTCCTCTCTCTCCTACTCTTCATCAGTACATGAATAAGTGGTATCGGCTGGAGGAGGAGCCCATGTACCGCCGATGTATCCCTGATGTTATCTTGAGGCGTGAGGCGAACCAACTGCTTCTGTCCATCCGCAGCATCCACAGCTACTTCCACCAGGGACTCTACCGCTGTGTCGCAGACAACGCCACAGCAACCGACAACTCCTCCCAGCCCCTGGCTATCACCATCAACTGTGAGTATGGGGTGGGCTATATAGTCACATGCATGTCTGTAACAGCTGTTTTTTAAATTTATTTTTTTAAATGGTGCGATGACCAATAAGTCGGCACAGCAGGAAAGACCAAACCTCCTGGAGAGCTGCTGGGCATGCAGGCTTTTAGTACAACTCTGCTTTAATACACCTGTATTACATTTGTATCCGCTGCTCCCCAGGACCTTGATTAGCTGAATCCGGAGGGTAAGTGTAGTGCTGGAACAAACCCCTGCACACCCAGTTGTAGCTCTCCAGGAGGAGCGCCTGCTATCCACTCCACCGTACAGTATATCCATTCTCCTTGTTTTCAAAAACAATGTTCCAGAAATGGAAATTCACAGGGGAATAGAAATACAAATGACCAGAAGAAGAGACATATTGTACTGTACAAGGCACATGAAAGGGTGGTCATAGCGTGAGGCCTATTTTCCCTTGCGCTACAGGGGCGATCAAATCGTCCGTCATGTCTTTTGATAGGCTTCTTTGCCCGTGGAGCAATCGATAATGGGGAATGGGACAGAAGGAGAGAGCCCAAGGCCCATGGAGATGGTTCCGTTGACGTAGAGAGGGAGAAAATGAACCGTCACACTCCACAGTGCACCATTGTTAGGACTTAGGAAGATGAAGGCAATTACCATTATCTGATTGTTCCCTCCTCATGGGCAATTTGTAGAGGATTTGAGGCACGATACTGCAGAATACTCAAGGATATGACTCTGTTGACTGATGTCTATGCATGTTTGTACACTGTGTGCACAGCTGCACACACACACTCAAACCTCTTAAAACCATCACACATGCATTCTTCTTGATTTCTGCCTGAACCTGCTGTGTTTCTGATCCCCTGTTCAGACATGCGTGAGCTGTCTGTGTACGATGTGTCCTCCTCCAGCCGGAAGTTCATCAAGGAAAACCTGCTTGTGACACTAGGCGAAGACGTAGAGGTGGAGTGCTCCACCACAGCCTCTGAGGCACCACAATACTTCTGGCAGAAATATGTGAGTTTGGCCTTCTATCGCTCGATCTCTCACTCTCTGTCCCGCTCCTCTTTCTCTCTAAGCACCATAAGAGGTGCTCAGTATTCATGTTATTCCCTGGTTTGGGCCCTCCTCTTTCTGGAGAGCAGCTTGTCCACTCAGAGGATTAATAGTTTAATGAGGTCTAGACAAGTGGCAACCTGAAAGCCAATCTGTTGATAGATTCCTAATGATTTTTCAATGTTCAGTTAACCATTGTTGAATTATTCAACTTGCTGTTACCAAAGCCACAAACCAAATACCCAGGGGAATTAAGACCTCTCAATGCTAAATGTCAAACTCTGAATGGCCATGCAGGCAACAATAAGACCTTGGTGAATTGATTTGCTGCTCCCTAGTGGTAAAATAAGGTATCACTACTTCAGCACATTGTGGGTCCACTATTTCAGACCTGATGCAATTTCACACCTTTAAAATCAACTTAGTCCTCATTTTAATACATTTTTCTGAATTTGAATGTCTTTAGAAATAATACCCCTCCACCCTCCAATATCCATCACTGTGAATATCCTCCATCTACCTTTTGAACTGTTCTGTCCACACATTCATAACTATTTGCATAACTGTTTATACATCTCTGTCTCCTCTTTCTCTCTCAGCACCATAAGAGGTGCTCAGTATTCATGTTATTCCTTGGTTTGGGCCCTCCTCTTTCTGGAGAGCAGCTTGTCCACTCAGAGGATTAATAGTTTAATGAGGTCTAGACAAGTGGTAGAAAGTATTCAAAGATGGGGATGGGAGGAATTATGGGGGCAGAGAAACAAACAGTATGGGCCATTTGATGGACAGCAGCTGACTGACTGCACAGTCCTGGTCTCTAGTAATGTCAATGGGAGGCAGGCAGGAGGCTAGATGCATCTGAGCCAGTGGATTTGCATACAGAATGCTGTTTTGGCCAAACCTGGTCTTTCCTGGAAATCCTCTTAATTCAGCCCCTCATTCAAATTGAAATGTACTTTCTTGGCAGGAAAATGGGAGATCCCAGGAGCCAAATCATTTGTATGGTGTAATGTATTTTTTTTTGGTTTGTTTCTATTCTGTTTCTCCTATTATTTCTCCCCTACTGTGTCTAACTCTCCCTCTTAATAATAGCCCAGCAGCTAGTTCTGTGTCCACTGTGCCTCCCGTTTTCTCATTATGTGTTGTTAACAGTGTTTCCGTGCTATTCTTTGCTGATTTCCCCATCCAGGTCAGTGAATGGGGTTTATGTGGAATTTATTCAGTGGGATTACTGTTCAGGTAAATACACCTTGTCCGGGAGTTTATCGCTTCTCTCAAAGGGACACGCATACTGTAACTCCACTGAGAAACGTTTTCTTGACTCGTTCGCTCGCTTTCTCCTCCATTCGCACCCCTCTCTCTCTCTCTCTCTCTCTCTCTCCTCTCTCTCTCTCACCCACCATCCTTCCCTCTAACAGGGAGAGGACTGGATCGTGCCCTCCTCCAAGCTGAGGCTGAAGAATGTGAGGATGGAGGATGGTGGAGACTACACCTGCATGGCTGAGCATCCCACCCTGTCCAGCCTGAAGAAGAGCAGCACCATCTCCATAACTGTGCTGACAGGTAGGTAGAGGGTCAGGGGTTAGGAAGGGGGGGGGGGTACTACGGGGGTCAGGGATTATGAAGAGGGACATTATGTGTAGTGGTTAGAATGCAGGAAGGACAAGAGGGAGGGTGAGAGGTACAGATGTTAGGGCCAATGCACATATGTAGAGGAGGGGTACAGGGGAGTGTCAAGCGAGAGGCTCCCGTGAAGGCGAGGGTCTTACGGCTGTGATGGAGGAGAGGAACTGGCCACTGCAGAGGACGTGTCTTAGGACACTAAATATGTCACTGAAGAAGAGGACTCATTACGTTACAGCTAATCCAATTTATCATACTGATCATTGTTCATTTTTATCAGCGACCTGCGAGATGATTACGCTGCATTAATGGTCACGGGTTTTTCCACACGATCATATCGCCAATATAGTGTCAATTTTAATCATTGCGATTACAATCGTTTCAATTATCTATCCTCCAAATCAGTTGCGCCAATCAAACTGGATGCATGTCAATTATAACAGTGAAGACACTGCTTCAGTATGAAGGGGAAGTGAATAATCAAAGTGAATAATCAAAGTAAACAATCATTTGCTCTTCATTTTACACTATTTTCAATCAATCAAATGTATTTAATACAGCCCTTTTTACATCAGCAGCAGTGCAGTGCTTTACAGACACCCAGCCTAAAACCACAGAGAGCAAGCTATGCAGATGAAGTAGCACAGAGGCTAGGAAAAACTCCCTAAAAAGCAGGAACCTAGGAAGAAACCTAGAGAGGAATCAGGCTCTTCTGGCTGTACCGGGTGGAGATGCATGTGGCCATTAAGGCCAGATCGTTTTTCAAGACATTCAAACTTTCATAGATGACCAGCAGGGTCAGATTATAACCATTTTATCCAGTAGAGTTGGATACACGACAACATGGACAGTGTTGAGCTAGGCTAACAAAATAATCTGTCTGTGAATCATCCGCTATTAAAGCCTGTAGTGTGTCTGACTCTCCGGCCTGCAGCCACCAACGGCCGTCTTAACCAAGCCTGGTACGACTCCACCAACCTGGTGTTGATGACCTCCGTGGCGGGGGCGGTTCTCCTGGTGCTCATCCTGTCTATCACCGTCTTCCTGGTCCGCAGGGCCAAGCAAGCCAAGAGCACCAAGGGACCCATGTGAGTGCTGAGCTCTGTGGCACAGTGCCCTCCTCACCTCTCTCTCTCTCTGTGTGTGTGTGTGTGTGTGTGTGTGTGTGTGTGTGTGTGTGGTGCCCCCTCCGTTCTCTTATCTCCTTCCCCTCCCCTCTTCCATTTATCCCAGATTATAGCCAGGCCAATATATTATATCTATTGCCTTATATTTCACTCTGACTCTTACGATAGTACCAAGGCTAAGGTGGATTTACTGTGTGTGTTAGTGTTCTTGTAGACCGCTATGTCCCAGTGGCGGTGACCAGCTAGACTCAGTCGCTGACTGATCTCTTCCCTGCCCACATGAAATAATACTACAGTTTATTATAAAATACTACAGTACTTACTATAGAATTCTGTGGTATACTGTAGAATACTATACTACACACTGTAGTATCCCTCAATCATGTGTAGTATTTTGTAGAATACTATAGTAAATGCTACAGTAATGTCCGTAAAAACACAACACTTTTTAAAACTAAAGTAAATACTACAATATTTAATTAGCATATTCCCTACCCATTCCCCTATCCCAATTTGTGCCACCTATAAGTAAAAAACCTACATGCCAAGTATAGACCATATATTGTGTTCCATACAGGTTAGAGAAAAGAGCTGACGTTCAGACCCCAGTCCTACCTACTTACAGGTTAGAGAAAAGAGCTGACGTTCAGACCCCAGTCCTACCTACTTACAGGTTAGAGAAAAGAGCTGACGTTCAGACCCCAGTCCTACCTACTTACAGGTTAGAGAAAAGAGCTGACGTTCAGACCCCAGTCCTACCTACATACAGGTTAGAGAAAAGAGCTGACGTTCAGACCCCAGTCCTACCTGCTTACAGGTTAGAGAAAAGAGCTGATGTTCAGACCCCAGTCCTACCTACTTACAGGTTCTCTAGTAGGTTTCTTCTAAGAGAAAGCCTCCACTATGTCAAATATAATAAAATAAAACACTATAGTGGACACTACAGTAATGTCTGCAAAAACACTACAGTAAATACTACATTATACCACAGTCTACAAAAACACTACATTAATTACTGTAGTATATACTCCACGTTTTGTTTAACTACTGTATTTATACTGTAGATAGAGTTAACTGTAGATACTACAGTATACTTCTACTAAGTACTACAGTATTGACTGTAGTGTTTTGCAGACTGTAGTCCTCAAAATCACTGCAATGCATACTATAGTATTTATACTATAGTATTTTTTTCATGTGGATGTGTTTTCACCAGACTCTTGCAAAACATGTAAGGATACTGTGGTCATATAGTATGTACTGTTAAAATCATAATAAATACACAGTAATCAGACACATTGTGACCCACAACTTATGTTGGTCAACCTCATATCAGAGTACAGTACATGCTTGCTGTAATAGGTATTCTGTCTTATATATGGAAGCTATTGAGGTTAGGTTGCTCTCTACATCTGTGTGTTTGACCTACAGTATATTCTGTAGATTACTGGTTGGCAGTCTATTTCTTCTCTTTTACTTGTCTTTCTCTCCTCTGTGGTTCTCTGAGCAGTCAATTTACACATAATGGTGCAACTCTCTATCTTTCTCTTCTCTGTGGTTCTCTGAGCAGTCCATTTACACATAATGGTGCAACTCTCTATCTTTCTCTTCTCTGTGGTTCTCTGAGCAGTCCATTTACACATAATGGTGCAACTCTCTATCTTTCTCTCCTCTGGGGTTCTCTGGGCATTCAATTTACACATAATGGTGCAACTCTCTATCTTTCTCTCCTCTGTGGGTCTCTGGGCAGTCCATTTACACATAATGGTGCAACTCACTCTTTCTCTCCTCCTCCTCTCTCTACCTCCAGTGATGACCACTCTCAGAAGAAGCCCATCTACACAGCCAGTGTGGAGTCTCTGGCCTCTACCAGTGGAGACAAACAACCACTGGTGTGACCGCGCCAAGAGATGGAGAGGAGAAGTAGGGGAACAAATGGAGAAAGATGGTAAAGGGGGCAAGGGAGTGAGGAATAGGAAGGAGGGAAGATGTCGAGGTGGGAGGAGAGGTGCCTGGGTTATGGATGCAGAGTTGCAGTGAGCCAGGATGCAGAGTAAAATCGAAGCTATTATCAAAGGCTGGCTGCGTGTAAGAGGAGGGAGACAAATGATTGTTTTACTGGGGTGGTTTGCTTCCAGCGGGGTTGGCTGAAGTGTTCTTGAACAAAAGGTGTGCAATTTTCTCTTTATTGATCTCGCAACCTGCAAAATTGACATTCACTTTCTTATCTGAGGCAAGGCGAGGGGGAGGAGTCTTTTGTACTGTGTGAACCCTGAGCAGCTGCAGACCGGTTTCAGGAGGTTACCTTGAGTTAAACTGCTCACCACCACCACCACTTTTGCAGCCTTGGGCTCACAAAAAGGAATGCCTCTTACGTTGCAAGTATAATGTGACTGCTGCATCACAAATGTGCCTTTTCCCCTCAATGCTATTACGTGGTGTAGAATATTGGTGTGGATTTTTTCTCTCAAGGAAATGTATAACCTTATGTAGCATACTAGTGGTGATGCACTTCAAAGTATACAGACAAGATGTACACTTGTAGATTATTTTCTATCTCTATATTCCAATGACAACTAAAGCACTTTCAAACATTACCCTCAGAGCTATCTATTTGCTGTATTTCCTGTACTTTTAATATTCATGATATAAAGTTCCTTTGAGACATTCTAATAGTAATTCCCCAGTGTCTTTTATCATTGATTTAAATGTAGGACATATCGAGAGTGGGAGGAGTATTGACAATGCTGTGAAAGCTGGATGCTGGTACAAGCTTGAACACATACAGTAAATCCAATGGCCTCTTGACCTCCTATCCTCTCTGTAACCTCAGTTCCCTCCACTTCCTATCCATTCTGCAAGGCCTTCCTCTACAGCTGACCTTTACTGCACCTCACACACGCCATCTAACCACGGAGAGAGAGCCTACATACGATATGCCCAGTCAATAACAGAAGACCGACAGACAACCTTGAGGCATCTACCCATTGTTTTAAGTGAGGCTATGTATGTGGTTACTCATGGTTCATTCCCCACTGCATCCTACAGCACCATTAATAACTCTCCCTCTCCCAGCCAGGCTACAACTTCATTCTTTCATTTTCTCCTCTGTTGCCTTCTGACCTTAACGTATTTGCTTCACCGCTTATCACTATAACGGCTCTTCTCATAACTATTTATTTAATTACGCCTGGACTGTCTGTTGATGTTTTACTATGTGTGCCTGGTTGAAGGTAGGCTGCCGTTAATAACAGGAAGGAGATGCTGTGGTTTAATGATGACACTCTGTTAAAGGGTACCGTCCACGCGCTACAGAGCACAGCGAGGATAATGTTATTAAACTGATTATTCAAGTCTTCACAGCAGCTCCTTCTCCAGCAACCGTCTGGCTTTTTACAGGCCATTTGTGTGTCCTAGCTGCTAGGTGTAAAGGCTGAGGTCAAAACTGTGTAGCCAAAAGTCCATAAAACAGTCATGCTTCATCAAAATACCATTTGGAAATTTGAAGCGCTCTTCATTTGAAATGCCAGTGAACAGCGTTTTATTTTGGCCTTTGAGGCATTTATGGGTGAAAAGCATACGCCTTCATGGATGTTGCTGGTTCAACAGGATGGCCCAAGGACTACTAGATGACAGTGAGGTCCGTCGCATGAGGGCTTTCTGCCTCCATGGTTGTGTTTGGATAGCTCTGGCCCCTAGGCACTGACCTAGAATCAGATTTCCCTTCTAATGTCACCGGGTAAAGTTGAGGGCTGCCCTTAGACACTGGCATAGGGTCTGGCTTCTGACCTCATGTCAGTAGCTAAAGGTCGTAGGATTGGAGTAGGCTTACAAAAAGATGACCAGCTACACTTTTACCTCACATATCATATAGGAATAATTGTTAGGAATCGTTGTTATTACCTTACACCAAGTATTTATCATTGCTGATTCTGTTTCCTAAGAATATCCATTCACAAAATAGTGATAAGTATACCCATAACCACACACATTGGTTATTACATTAAGTCTATAGTTGCGTGACTAGCTGATGCTACTTGACCTGCAGTCAATGATAAACTATGCTGTGAACTGGAGTGCAACATGTTTCAGCAAGACAGCAGTATACCTGTCTACAGAAGCCTGTCTCAGTGGACATCTCCACTGGAATGAGAATGACTAGAGCATGTATAGTTCTCTTGAATAATATAGCAACTAGGTCCCGCTCAAAGACATTTTTAGAACACGTGGTCTCTATTCTGTTGAATTGCTATAGACTGGCACAGTCGTGCACGTCACTTGGTTTTGTATGTTTCCTTGTATATACATGTATGGACTGAAATAAAATATAGGTTTTCTCTGGAGAGGCAGGTGTTCCCACATCATTACTCTCCAACAATGCCCCATCTGATGCGGGGGAGCCGCCGCTGACACCCTCCAACCGGGGAACAAACACTCGGAGAGAAAGTGACAGGGGAAAATGAAACGGAACGCGAAATGCGGGGGGCGGATATTATCCTAGCCAAAACAACATGATGAAAGCGAACATATCTCGGCGTGGGACAAGTAGAAATCAAAAGACAGAAGGAACGGAAGTGTGGTTGAGCGGGAGAAGTACAGAAGGGTAAATCAGTAGCCTACAATCATGTCAGGCTACCCACGGGGCAGAAGAATTTATACAGATGGGCCTGTTATGGAGACTGAGACAGGCCACTTTTCATGTAGCAATTTTAGAGGAACATTCAGGCTTAGGGCTACAACATTTCCATCGAGCAATTCTCAAAGCTTAAAATGAGAATGTGCTCTGCTTCAAATATATTATAATTTTCAGGCTGAATTAATTAATTAACAAACACATGTTAATTACAGGCTCATGTTACGAGCTGTTCTGACATGCTATGCACTTTGCTCATCCAAAGGTGTCGCCAAACACTTACTTTGAAACATATTCATTCACGTATAATAAAATATTCACTGAGGTATATTCAAAAGAAAATACAATTTTCATAATAAGCCCGTTTGGTGCCACGCTCTGACTAGAAAACACAATTTGGAGTGCAGTGCAACCACAGCATGACGGTAAGAGTCTCCGGTGCGTCTTATTCAGACGTTATGTGCGCCCCGAGCTCTGTCAAGAACAAGGGTTTGGAACCGCTGGAGAGTTTTGTTGGTTTCATTCCATTACCGCTATTCCAAGCGGTAGTTTGATCAAATATAGCTTTATTTAGGCTAGTGCTCTGCTCTACACCCCACTGATGATTTCACTTTACATTTAGAACACAAACAAACACAAGTTTTTTGTTTACTCCTAGGCTACTCCAATATCAAACTAGGTCTAATAAATTCCTTTGATGACAATACGTTCTAAAGCCTCCATGTATATGGCCATAATAGCACATTTTAATATTCAGCCTATTATGTTTTGAATCTTACAATAACATACTGTATATAGACTACCGTTCAAAAGTTTGTGGTCACTTAGAAATGTCTTTGTTCATCAAATCAAATTTTATTTGTCACATACACATGGTTAGCAGATGTTAATGCGAGTGTAGCGAAATGCTTGTGCTTCTAGTTCCGACCATGCAGTAATATCTAACAAGTAATCTAACCTAACAATTTCACAACAACTACCTTATACATACAAGTGTAAAGGAATGAATAAGAATATGTACTTAAAAATATATGAATGAGCGAAAGCCGAACGGCATAGGCAAGATGCAGTAGATGGTATAGAGTACAGTATAAACATTTGAGATGAGTAATGTAGGGTATGTAAACATTATATAAAGTGGCATTGTTTAAAGTGACTAGTGATACATTTATTACATACATTTTTCATTATTAAAGTGGCTGGAGATGAGTCAGTATGTTGGCAGCAGCCACTCAATGTTGGTGATGGCTGTTTAACAGTCTGGTGGCCTTGAGATAGAAGCTGTTTTTCAGTCTCTCGGTCCCCGCTTTGATGCATCTGTACTGACCTCGCCTTCTGGATGATAGCGGGGTATCATGACAGGCAGTGACTCGTGTGGTTGTTGTCCTTGATGATCTTTTTGGCCTTCCTGTGACATCGGATGGTGTAGGTGTCCTGGAGGGCAGGTAGTTTGCCCCCGGTGATGCGTTGTGCAGACCTCACTACCCTCTGGAGAGCCTTACGGTTGTGGGCGGAGCAGTTGCCGTACCAAGCGGTGATACAGCCCGACAGGATGCTCTCGATTGTGCATCTGTAAAAGTGTGTGTTTTTGGTGACAAGTCAAATTTGTTCAGCCTCCTGAGGTTGAAGAGACGCTGCTCCGCCTTCTTCACCACGCTGTCTGTGTGGGTGGACCAATTCAGTTTGTCCGTGATGTGTACGCCGAGGAACTTACAACTCTCCACCTTCTCCACTATTGTCCCGTCGATGTGGATAGGGGGCTGTTCCCTCTGCTGTTTCCTGAAGTCCACGATCATCTCCTTTGTTTTGTTGACATTGAGTGTGAGGTTATTTTCCTGACAACACACTCCGAGGGCCCTCACCTCCTCCATGTAGGCCATCTCGTCGTTGTTGGTAATCAAGCCTACCACTGTAGTGTCGTCTGCAAACTTGATGATTGAGTTGGAGGCGTGCATGGCCACACAGTCATGGGTGAACAGGGAGTACAGGAGAGGGCTGAGAACGCACCCTTGTGGGGCCCCTGTGTTGAGGATCAGCGGGGTGGAGATGTTACCTACCCTCACCACCTGGGGGCGGCCCGTCAGGAAGTCCAGGACCCAGTTGCACAGGGCGGGGTCGAGACCCAGGGTCTCGAGCTTAATGAAGAGTTTGGAGGGTACTATGGTGTTAAATGCTGAGCTGTAGTCGATGAACAGTATTCTTACATAGGTATTCCTCTTGTCCAGATGGGTTAGGGTAGTGTGCAGTGTGATTGTGATTGCGTCGTCTGTGGACCAATTGGGGCGGTAAGCAAATTGGAGTGGGTCTAGGGTGTCAGGTAGGGTGGAGGTGAAATGGTCCTTGACTAGTCTCTCAAAGCACTTCATGATGACGGAAGTGAGTGCTACGGGGTGATAGTGATTTAGCTCAGTTACCTTCGCTTTCTTGGGAACAGGAACAATGGTGGCCCTCTTGAAGCATGTGGGGACTGCAGACTGGAATAAGGATTGATTGAATATGTCCGTAAACACACCAGCCAACTGGTCTGTGCATGCTCTGAGGATGCGGCTAGGGATGTCGTCTGTGCCGGCAGCCTTGTGAGGGTTAACGCGTTTGAATGTTTTACTCACGTTGGCTGCAGTGAAGGAGAGCCTGCAGGTTTTGGTAGAGGGCCATGTCAGTGGCACTGTGTTGTCCTCAAAGCGAGTAAAGAAGACGTTTAGTTTGTCTGTCGAGCAAGACATTGTGGTCCGTGACGGGGCTGGTTTTCCTTTTGTAGTCTGTGATTGACTGTAGACCCTGCCACATACCTCTTGTGTCTGAGCCGTTGAATTGCGACTCTACTTTGTCTCTATACTGAATCTTAGCTTGTTTGGTTGCCTTGCGGAGGGAATAGCTACACTGTTTGTATTCGGTCATGTTTCTGGTCACCTTGCCCTGATTAAAAGCAGTGGTTCGCGCTTTCAGTTTTGCGTGAATGCTGCCATCAATCTACGGTTTCTGGTTGGGGGAATGTTTTGGGGGAATGCTCGTTGGGGGAATGTTTTGGCGGAATGCTGTGGAAGTCCTCAACTGGCAGCTTCATTAAATAGTACCTACAAAACACCAGTCTCAACGTCAACAGTGAAGAGGTGACTCCGGGATGCTGGCCTCCTAGGCAGAGTTGCAAAGAAAAAGCCATATCTCAGACTTGCCAATAAAGAGAAAAGATTAAGATGGGCAAAATAACACAGACACTGGACAGAGGAACTCTGCCTAGAAGGCCAGCACTCCGGAGTCGCCTCTTCACTGTTGACGTTGAGACTGGTGTTTTACGGGTACTATTTAATGAAGCTGCCAGTTTAGGACTTGTGAGGCGTCTGTTTCTCAAACTAGACACTTGAATGTACTTGTCCTCTTGCTCAGTTCTGCACCGGGGCCTCCCACTTCACTTTCTATTCTGGTTAGAGCCAGTTTGTGCTGTTCTGTGAAGGGAGTAGTACACAGCGTTGTACGAGATCTTCAGTTTCTTGGCAATTTCTCACATGGAATAGCCTTCATTTCTCAGTACAAGAATAGACTGATGAGTTTCAGAAGAAAGTTCTTTGTTTCTGGCCTGTAATCGAACCCACAAATGCTGATGCTCCAGATACTCAACTAGTCTAAAGAAGGACAGTTTTATTCCTTCTTTAATCAGAACAACAGTTTTCAGCTGTGCTAACATAATTGCGAAAGGGTTTTCTAATAATCAATTATCCTTTTAAAATGATGAACTTGGATTAGCGAAGACAACGTGCCATTGGAACACAGGAATGATGGTTGCTGATAATGGGCCACTGTACACCTATGTAGATATTCCATAAAAAATCAGCCGTTTCCAGCTACAATAGTCATTTACAACAATAACCATGTCTATACTGTATTTCTGATCAATTTGATGTTATTTTAATGCACAAAAAAATGTATTTATTTAAAAAACAAGTACATTTCTAAGTGACCTCAAACTTTTGAACAGTAGTGTTATATATTTTTTAATTAATCTCATTGAATTTGAATCATACATGTTGGCTTAACTATGCATGTTTTGTAAATACATTTTATTTGGTAGGCTGTTAATGCTTGTTATCAATCAGGTTTACAGTAGCCTACCTACATTGATTGATTGATATATATTGTAGTATGTTCTCTCCCCTTGTTTTCTAAACACACCCTCATCTTTATATACAATCCTCCACTTGCTCCTTGCTTCTTATTGGTCAGAGAACAGTTCCGAGTCACGCCCTCTCTGCCTGCTTTTAAATATATTTAAGTAACCAAGAAAAACTGTCCAAACCACGGTCGTTTATTCACGTCAACGAGAAAAAAATGGGTGTATGTGTCTAGTAGTATGCAGTTTTTGTTGTATGTAAAAAGACCCCAGCGACTGTTATTAAACAGAACCAGAAACACTCCAGGCTTTATTCGCGGGTGAACCTGCGGGTTCACGTCACTTTGATTTCTCCAAGGAAGAGGAATATCAAAAAAGAGATCAGCAGGACTATCAACGATGGCATTTACGGCGGTGTGGAACTACTGCGTTCCCTTGTCTGTCATCACTTTGCTATCTCTTGTGGGGACAGGTAAGAACGTTTTCTATTTGGGAATGATATAAAGAATGGGCTATCCGCTGGTTAAGAAAGACTCAGAAACGAGAGATTCATACTTTCTGTAGGGACTTGCACTGACCTTTGTTGACTATTCAAGTGGAAAGGAGTGCGTGACAATAACCTAAACATGCACCGCAGGCTATTTCGTCATGTAAATTATATATTTTGTCAGTGGACAGGACTGCCCGCAGCCTGCCTGGGACAGTGGTGATTGTGCATATGCGATTACGCGCCTCATGTGGTCTGTGAAGCTTTTTAAGACGGATGAGGTCTGTATCTCATTGAACACACATCGTTGATGTTTCACCTACACATCGATATATTGATGCTACATGGTAGCAGGCTTTATTTTCTGTGTTTGGACAGGTAGTATTATATGCAGACATGCGTTGTTACGACCCCATATTGAAAACAAAAGTAAAAGCCATTGCCACCATTGTACCTTTTGGCCAGTGTTCCGATCTTATATTACATTTAATTGTACATTGCATCGCCATCATACGCCGTAACCTATACATCTTCCACTTCATCATTTGTATCGACAGAACATAGTTGGGATTACACATAACGGGGTGTATAGCTAGATATACGACTGTGCGCGCCATGCGCATAGGCTATGTAACCGCACAGTGTGAATATCGATTCAGCCACATGCCTGCTCATAACAAATACCGCAGCAGAGCAGAGAATCCCACTACTACCACACATTCTCTGTCCAGTCAGTCACTGCTGACAGGGTCCTCGGCAGAGTCATTTTGATGCCTGGGTTCTGGGGACAGATAGTCGCAGTGTGCTAGCCCAGTATCCCTAGCCTCATATGTTCGTCTGATAGATTACTACTAATTTTCTGACATTCTCCACATGATGTGTTCTGGAAGCTTTGAGTTCTCAACACCTTATCAGCTGGTCTGATATCTATAAGTGTTGTATTGCAGAATTATCATTAAAGCCAGCCAGGCACCCTTAGGCAGTGCTGGAGGCTACTATTGTCCTCTCTCCCTTGTATGTCTTTACCTAGGGATAGTCCCAACCTGTTCTGTTCGGTTCCCATAGGGACAGCCTATTTCATGCTCACCATCCCATGAGAAGTGCATGTGCTGCACACTGGAGATATGGATTAATGTCATCTCCAAGACAACTTGCTCTTTTTACTGCATGGCTTTGGTTTTGCCATCTGTTTGTATCCGAGAGGAATTGCTTTAGCTCAGCCTGCATCAATGTTTATTAGAATGAGTTACAATTCTCATGATTCTAACACAGGAATTAGAAGTGGGTTGTGTGGATAGTCTTGTTTTATAGGTTCCCATATTGTACCCATGAGCTATTACTAAGTTATATTACGCTGTAGTGTAGGCTGATGTCTTTATATTCAGTAATATTGATTATGCTTCTAGCAAGGCAGTGAATGGGTTAATATCTTGCTTCCATACTGTGTGTATTGTCACAGAGCGGTGCTGTGCCTGCCGATGATGTCTACTGTTGGAGAAACATGAGTCTTTCCTATGTTACCCCTATGTGTGTATTCCACAGCTGCTGCTCTATAGCCAAGAGAGGAAGAGAGAGAATGATGTTATATGCATGAGTGTGTTACTGCATGTGCATGTATCCTTTACTGGAGTAAGAGAGAAAGGTGTTTGTGCTGCTTACTGTGCAGGGTTTTGTCAGAGCTGCAGTCTGCCTTGGCTGGGGCCTGGTTGGTGATCACTGTCATTAATCAAGCCAGTGACAGGGCTGGGGGGGTGGGGAGTCAGCCGAGGGGTGTAAGGAATCATGACATGTAACGTGGTCGAGTTTATGGGGAGCTGGAATGGGGTAGGGAGATGGAGGAGAGCGATAGAAAGAGGGCGTTGGAGGAGAGGCAGAGCGGCAGTGAGGAGATGGAGCTAGAGAGATGGCTGGTTTTCAACACCCCTTCATCATGCAAATCAGGATGGAAATCAAGAAAACTAATTTAAAGGGGAGATGGAGGAGGGAGACGAGGGGAAGGGAGAAAAAGAGAGGCCCTCTGACTATGGCAGAGAGTGAGATGGATGGATTGATTGGATGGATGAATAGACAGAGTGATGTAAAGACAGGGAGGCAGCCAGAGATGGCTACCTAAGAGGAGGAGAAAGAGAGGGACAGAAAGCGATGGGGAGTGAGAGAGAGAGCGATGAAGAAGCAAAGCAGAGGCAAGGAGGACTTCACAGCGCGTGTCTGCTGGGCAAGCCTGAGGGACACACACACACACACACACTGAGAGCTCTGTATCGGGGTTCTGGTGTGTGTGTGTGTGGGTGATCCGCTACAGCTGCAGGCCAAACTGCCAGAGCATCCCCAGAGCAAATCAAATCAAATGTTATTTGTCACATGTGCCAAACACAACACTGACCTTACAGTAAAATGCTTGCTTACAAGCCCTTAACCAACAATGCTGTTTTAAGAAAAATACATTTAAAAAAAGGAATAAATGTAAAAAATAATTAAAGAGCAACAGTAAAAGAACAATAGCTTGGCTATATACAGGAGGTGCTGGTACAGAGTCGATGTTAGTCCAGGTAATATATACATGTGGGTAGAGTTATTAAAGTGACTTATGCATAGATAATAACAGAGATTGGCAGCAGCGTAATGGGGGGGGGGCGCAATGCAAATGGTCCAGTTAACCATTTGATTAGATGTTCAGGAGTTTTATGGCTTGGGGGTAGAAGCTGTTAAGGAGCCTTTTGGACCTAGACTTGGTGCTCTGGTACCGCTTGCTGTGCGGTAGCAGAGAGAACATTATATGACTAGGGTGGCTGGAGTCTTTGATCATTTTTAGGGCCTTCCTCTGACACCGACTGGTATAGTGGTCCTGGATGGCAGAAGCTTGGCCCCAGTGATGTACTGAGCCGTACACACTACCCTCAGTAGTGCCTTGCGGTCGGAGGCCGAGCTAGTTGCCATACTGCAGAGCTCCTACAGTGAGGGAAAAAAGTATTTGATCCCCTGCTGATTTTGTACGTTTTCCCACTGACAAAGAAATCGTCAGTCTATAATTTTAATGGTAGGTTTATTTGAACTGTGAGAGACAGAATAACAACAAAAAAATACAGAAAACGCATGTCAAAAATGTTATAAATTGATTTGCATTTTAATGAGGGAAATAAGTATTTGACCCCTCTGCAAAACATGACTTAGTACTTGGTGGCAAAACCCTTGTTGGCAATCACAGAGGTCAGACGTTTCTTGTAGTTGGCCACCAGGTTTGCACACATCTCAGGAGGGATTTTGTCCCACTCCTCTTTGCAGATCTTCTCCAAGTCATTAAGGTTTTGAGGCTGACGTTTGGCAACTCGAACCTTCAGCTCCCTCCACAGATTCTGTATGGGATTAAGGTCTGGAGACTGCCTAGGTGACTCCAGGACCTTATAATGTGCTTCTTCTTGAGCCACTCCTTTGTTGCCTTGGGTCATTGTAATGCTGGAATACCCATCCACGACCCGTTTTCAATGCCCTGGCTGAGGGAAGGAGGTACATGGCCCCGTCCATCGTACCTTTGATGCGGTGAAGTTGTCCTGTCCCGTTAGCAGAAAAACACCCCCAAAGCATAATGTTTCCACCTCCATGTTTGACGGTGGGAATGGTGTTCTTGGGGTCATAGGCAGCATTCCTCCTCCTCCAAACACGGCGCGTTGAGTTGATGCCAAAGAGCTCCATTTTGGTCTCATCTGACCACAACACTTTCACCCAGTTGTCCTCTGAATCATTCAAATGTTCATTGGCAAACTTCAGACGGTCATGTATATGTGCTTTTTTGAGCAGGGGGACCTTGCGGGCGCTGCAGGATTTCAGTCCTTCACGGCGTAGTGTGTTACCAATTGTTTTCTTGGTGACTATGGCCCCAGCTGCCTTGAGATCATTGACAAGATCCTTCCATGTAGTTCTGATAAGATAATTTCCAATCCAAATGATAATAACAATCAACCAATAGCTCTGACCAATCCCAGAGGTTTGTTAGACCATGGGTATAATAATAATGAGTCAAAGACTCAGCTTATACAAAAGGTTAGTACAGTTTATTCAGAGAACGTTCTAAAGTCAAGAATACAAAACAATTAATTTTATACTGACTTCTCACGCCCACACATTCACACAGCCATACACACACACACACACACACACATTCACACAGCCATACGCACACACATGTCCTGCTACCTAGCCGCCAGAGCTTTGTGACCTTGTTCTTGACACATACTCCCGGTTCTCTCCCAATCTCTAGTCAGGTCGGCACCAAGCTCAGACAGTCTGTGTTTATAATACCATAAAGACATAGTCTTTACCCTAATTCTGACTAGGACTACACATTTATTGATTATGATTTTATACATTCTAATCACTTCCATACAATTCTATGTTTCAGGGCGGAATATTCTAATCATTCAATTAACAGATAATTCTCACCTAACAAGTTCTGAACTGATTCCTCATCGTTCTCATGATCATTGCAACTCCACGAGGTGAGATCTTGCATGGAGCCCCAGGCCGAGGGAGATTGACAGTTCTTTCGTGTTTCTTCCATTTGAGAATAATCGCACCAACTGTTGTCAACTTCTCACCAAGCTGCTTGGCGATGGTCTTGTAGCCCAATCCAGCCTTGTGTAGGTCTACAATCTTGTCCCTGACATCCTTGGAGAGCTCTTTGGTCTTGGCCATGGTGGAGAGTTTGGAATCTGATTGATTGCTTCTGTGGACAGGTATATTTTATACAGGTAACAAACTGAGATTAGAAGCACTCCCTTTAAGAGTGTGCTCCTAATCTCAGCTCGTTACCTGTATAAAAGACACATGGGAGCCAGAAATCTTTTTGATTGAGAGGGGATCAAACACTTAGTTCCCTCATTAAAATGCAAATCAATTTATAACATTATTGACATGCGTTTTTCTGTTTTTTGTTGTTGTTATTCTGTCTCTCATTGTTTAAATAAACCTACCATTAAAATTATAGACTGATCATTTCTTTGTCAGTGGGCAAACGTACAAAATCAGCAGGGGATCAAATACTTTTTTCCCCTCACTGTAATACTGCTAATGCCACCTCTGCTGCTACCAGCACCACTACCACCACACTGCACCCCAGCCCGTCTGCTATTACTGCTGCTCCTATCACCTCTGGGCATTTAATCACCTCCATTTGTTTATGTGACTGCATGCAATGAGAGCCATCTGTTTGAACCCCTTGTCATCATGCATCTGGGCCATGGATCTGCTAAAGACCCTGGCGTTTGAAAAACGGTAGCAATTGGATGGACTCGGGGGGGAGAAGATTTGAATACCAATTATTGTCGGTGTGCACGTACACATCCACATGCGCCGAGTATAAATCAATGTCGGTGTGAGTCACCGTCTTATTCTGCCTTAAACACACTAACATATAGGGAAGCAGGCATGTACACACACACTGCGACTTCAGAGGACAGCTGACACCGTTTGATCAGGTTACTGTCTAATGCAAGAAGATGAGTGATTACGCAAGACACTGTCAGCCTGAGTCATTTTTTTATGCTTGTCAGGCATAGTTTGCATCATGTCAGAGCAGGATTCACTTGTGCTTTCTTCTAGATTACGCCGGAATCACTAGTTCAGCTCACCACTTTGTTCTTTAATGCGTCGAAGAAGTCTTCAGCGTAAGCCAAGATTTTATCCTTTGATCCAAACCTTTGATAATTCTACTCCAAATAAAATAAGGTTGTCGACAATTGAATTAAAATAGTGGAACGTCCTCCTCTTCTCACAGAAGTGCCATAATAAAGTTCTTGAGCGATGCCGATGTTGGCATTTCTCTGTAATACATCCTTATTTCACGATTCCTCTCTAGTGGGACTACACAATGGGAAAATCAAACGTTGGCATACGATGCTGGCGTGCCCGTCAAGTCAACATGATTGGGGCGATACTCAGGTTTGTTTGTATTCAGCCTGGCACGGCAGTATCACAGCAGTTTGATCAGCTGATTTAGTTTAAAGGCTATCTGCTGTCAAAACAGAAGCTCTGTCTTCTGCACTACGGAACACTGAAGGGATCAAGTCATAAACAAATTTGAGTGTGTCGCTTTTCACAAAGTCACAACGGTGAACGAGAGAAATCGAGAGAGCGTGAGTTACGGAGCGTAATGTGGGTGAGTTTTATTCTTCCCTCCTTTGGTTTTATGGTTCCATTACTCATGGATTGAAGATTTCCTAGCTGACTGTTTAGTGCAGGTGATGCATTTTACTGTAATGATTCTCTCATTTCCAACTAGCCCACCGTCTCATCCATAACAATGGAGCTATGGAAATATGGGCAATATCTCAAGTCTTAAGTATATTCCTCTCTTAGTCTTTTCTCTCTTCCTCTACACACTGATCAGAAAACACAGGATATGTGAAAGCAACATGGTAGAAGCCCATCAGGAATGTCTAGCTCATCAATGTCAGTGCAGACTGCAGAGGGAGGGAAGGAGAGGAAGAGAGGAAGCCACTTTGAGAGTATTGAGATGACTTGGCCTCTATCAGACTTGGCCGTCGGTCACATGCCATAGTTCACTTCCTGTTTACTACTTACAGTAGCTGATCTGTCTGCAGTGAGAAGTCGACAGGATATAAATAGATTGTGGACACTGGCAATGGAAAGGCAGAAGGCAACCATGTTGATGATTTTAGTCGGATATCTCATTTGTTTCTTTTCAGTCCAACAAAATAAAAAATCTGTATTTGTGAGGGATTATTAAAAATATATATATATATATATATATTGACTTTATTGTTTAAAGCGGAAGGTCATTTAGAATAATTTACATCTCCTCAGAGAGTGCTAAACATGCTAATAATAACGGTGATTTACCTAAGCTGTCCTTATGACAAGTCTATGTCTGAGTAATTGGCTTTCCACCAACTTCTCTGGGAAGATGTTATGGTGAAGAGGAGATGTCAAGGACATCCTTATTTTCTGGCTCTCTCAGCCTGTCAATCAATCTGTTGTTTAATCTCCCGCTGAGTGTCTGCTCCTCTCTCCTCCCCAGCTTCTTGGTCAGTAAACTGACAGCCTTTTCTCATGTCCCTCTGTATGTTCTGACCTTCTGTCTCTTGGGCCGGGGCTCTTTATGTTCCTTACCTCTGTCTCTCTGTATGTTCTGACCTTCTGTCTCTTGGGCCGGGGCTCTTTATGTTCCTTACCTCTGTCCTTCTGTATGTTCTGACCTTCTGTCTCTTGGGCCGGGGCTCTTTATGTTCCTTACCTCTGTCTCTCTGTATGTTCTGACCTTCTGCCTCTTGGGCCGGGGCTCTTTATGTTCCTTACCTCTGTCCTTCTGTATGTTCTGACCTTTTGTCTCTTGGGCCGGGGCTCTTTATGTTCCTTACCTCTGTCCTTCTGTATGTTCTGACCTTCTGCCTCTTGGGCCGGGGCTCTTTATGTTCCTTACCTCTGTCCTTCTGTCTCTTGGGCCGGGGCTCTTTATGTTCCTTACCTCTGTCCTTCTGTATGTTCTGACCTTCTGCCTCTTGGGCCGGGGCTCTTTATGTTCCTTACCTCTGTCTTTCTGTATGTTCTGACCTTCTGTCTCTTGGGCCGGGGCTCTTTATGTTCCTTACCTCTGTCTCTCTGTATGTTCTGACCTTCTGTCTCTTGGGACGGGGCTCTTTATGTTCCTTACCTCTGTCCTTCTGTATGTTCTGACCTTCTGCCTCTTGGGCCGGTGCTCTGTATGTTCCTTACCGCTGTCTGTGTGTCTGTTTTGCTGTTGAGACTGTGAAATCAGATCATCGATTCCCACTTCACCATCGCTTGACACTTTGTGTAGTATAGATGCTACTGCTGTGTGTTCTATGTGCGCCACACTCTGATGTGAAGGACATCGGAATTGAATTCAACAATAGCAAGAAACAGGGACAATGAGAGAACTAGGGAGAGGGAGTGGGAAAGAGAGAGAGAAAC
Source organism: Oncorhynchus clarkii lewisi (assembly GCF_045791955.1). NCBI lineage: Eukaryota > Metazoa > Chordata > Actinopteri > Salmoniformes > Salmonidae > Oncorhynchus > Oncorhynchus clarkii. The sequence continues at coordinate 36,604 of NW_027258505.1, forward strand.
AGGACTAAAGAGAAAACAGGATATAGAGCTTGAAGAAGGGGAAGTCACAGGGGTGAACATTCCTTCCTATTGAGGACTTTGTTGCCATGATTCTGGGTAAACACCGCCCCCCTCCCCTTTGCCCCCCTTGCTTGTTTAACACCCTGTTCCACCCTGCTGACACCTGTCTCCGTGACTCCCGGATGACTCTGGCCTGGCACTAACACAGCAGGATGGAAGGCCCCCGGTAACACTGTAACCACAGTGATTGTACCCACTCAGACGGCGTTAGAGCCTTCGCCAGCCTTGATTGGATGATAGGAGCTGATTGAACTGAAAGGCCACCCGTCTCAAATTGGAGTGTTGAAACCTGGGTACTGCTTGAGCAACGGAGCTAATACATGCCTCCCATTGTTTGATGAGGATGAAGAGAGAAGCAGACCGAAGCACTCCCCACACACACACACACACACACACACACACACAGACACACACACACACACAGACACACACACACACACACACACACACACACACACACACACACACACTTCAAATCACCTGTGATGAGTGGCTAACCATCTTACATTGGAGTGTAAGGCACAACAGTGTAATGGGGCTAATACTGTCCCATCGTTAGCTCATGAGTACAGTCTGAGTACAGATTCTGAATGGGCTATATTAGGGGCTCCTCCAGGGTCAGGGGGATGAGAGAGACAGAGATTAGCCCAGGTGAGGCTTCCTCCGCAGGGCATGACACGCAGACCAGTCCCCCTGAAGTCTGGCTCTGTTGGAGGTGGTTTATGCTGGGAAGGGAGAGGGTGATAAGAGAGGAGAAAGAGGAGAGTGTATATTGCTGCTTGCTGGGCCTGGGAAAGAGGGAAGCTGGGAAAGGAGGGAAGGAGCCCTGAGCGTACGTCACAGACCAGTGGAGCGGACCGGCTGAGAGTCGGGGTGAGAGACGGAGAGAGGAGTCCAACAAACGAGTGAATGATTGCAGGATTTGGAGTTGAAAATGGAAGGGTGGAGAAAGACAAGGAAGATGAATCTGCCAGAGCCTTTTTATTTTTATTGAACTTTTGTTTAACCAGGCAAGTCAGTTAAGAACACATTTTTATTTACAATGACAGCCTACCAAAAGGCCTCCTGCAGGGGCTGGGATTAAAAATAAATGAAATAAAAAGATAGGACAAAACACACATCACGACAAGAGAGACAACACAACACCACATGAAGAGAGACCTAAGACAACAACATAGCATGGCAGCAACACATGACAACAGCATGGTAGCAACACAACATGACAACAACATGGTGGCAGCACAACATGGTAGCAACACAACATGGCAGCAGCACAACATAGTAGCAGCACAAAACATGGTACAAAGATTATTGGCCACAGACAACAGCACAAAGGGAAGAAGGTAAAGACAACAATACATGACACAAAGCAGCCACAACTGTCAGTAAGAGTGTCCATGATTGAGTCTTTGAATGAAGAGATGGAGATAAAACTGTCCAGTTTGAATGTTTGTTGCAGCTCGTTCCAGTCGCTAGCTGCAGCGAACTGAAAAGACGAGCGACTCAACAATGTGTGTTCTTTGGGTACCTTTAACATAATGTGAATGGCAGAACGGGTGTTGTATGTGAAGGATGAGGGCTGCAGTAGATATCTCAGATAGGGGGGAGTGAGGCCAAAGAGGGTTTTATAAATATGCATCAACCAGTGGGTCTTGCAACGGGTATACAGAGATGACCAGTTTACAGAAGAGTGTAGAGTGCAGTGATGTGTCCTATAAGGAGCATTGGTGGCAAATCTGATGGCCGAATGGTAAAGCACATCTAGCCACTCGAGAGGTGTAAATCTGGAGGAAGAGAAGTAGAAAGAGGGGGAGAGATTAAGAACAGAGGTGTGACCACAGGCAATGTACAGAGATCCAAAGCTGCAGAGTGGAAAGAGGAGTGGGTGAGAGACACGATGGCCATGTAGAGAGGAGTGGGTGCTGTGTAGACTACGCAGAGAAAAGAGGCCATGAGCTCATTCTATACAACACACACACACACAATGATATAGACTGTTGTCTGTCATTCTTTCAGGTCGCTATGCTCCCACTTACATAGTGTGTAGAACAGCACAGTAGTACTCAGCATTCAGTATTAACCCCCCCACCCCCCTCTTCAAATGACTAAGATTTCCTCTTGAAATGACCTTCTCAGAACCCTCCCTGAACCCCCTCCGTAACACACACAGACACACACACAGCCATTCAGCAGCTTGCCATTTACCAGGAATTCTAATTCTTAATTATGGGATGTCTTGATGAGCTCTGGAAATGTTCAGTCTTTCTCTCTTTCTCTCTTAAAGAGTGACTGCCTTTCAAAGATATTTGTTGCTTTTTAAAACGGCGTATGGGGCACCGATATGAGTCATGAAGTCAGCCTTGTCTAAATCAGAGTTTGGAACATCGGTGCATCAGAACGGGTAAATTAAGGTTGGGTTTTGGTTTGACGATGTCCATTGGCCCACTAACATAGGGTGAACAGCTGTGGTGATTACTCTCTATCCAATAGCATAGACAGTGAGATAGACCTGCCCAGCAGCTCTGACTTTGTTTACATGAGACAACCCGTCTCACATGTTTTTACTTGAGAAATACTGCACAGAACACCTTAGTTAGATGTAAAATTGTGCAATGAAAACATCCTCTGCAAAAATGTCCAGATTAATTACAGATCTCTTGAGTTCTCTTACATTCATTCTGGGGATTTTGAGGGAAGTGAAATAGGCTTCCGTGTCTACAGTGTCTCATGGGGGACAAACATCATTAACCAAAAGCGGAATCGGTCAAGAAACACAACTCCAAAACTTAAATCTCATTTCTCTAATGAGCAACAGAAAAACACGTGCCGATCGGCATGTTTAGTCATTCTTGAAGGGAAATCAGACTAACGTATTTAAAGGTCACTACAACACGTTTGAAAAGGTCTGCGATGAGGTCACCATCTTAGAATGTCTCCCAATGCCCCCGTCTCAGTGCAGACTCATATGGACTGTGAATCTGCCCGTTGGCTGCGGTTGTTTTTTGTCTTGATGGAAGGAGTTTTTTAGGACTTGGATGAAACATTGATATTCCAGACGGATTATGTTCCTTATTCTGGCCAGCTAATTACGATAATGGCGATAATGAGTTGTTTGGCTCCTAATGTGTGTTTGAAGTGGGGGAGTTGCAGAAGAAAGTTTCTCAGTGGGCTTGTCATTATTAGCTGTTACCAACAGTGATGCTTTGTTTATCTGAGCTGTCCCATATGCTCTTTCAACAACAAGCATGTCTGTTGATTGCTAGATTCAGCGAAAAGGATAACTGCTGCCACTAGATCAAATACACAAGATTGAGCAATATGGTTCTGGAGGGAGGCCAGATAATTGTTGACTAGTGCTGAGCCGAAAAATCTAAATTTCAGTTATTTTTTTGTTTATTAACAGCTAATTGATAATAATATTTTAGTAAAGTAATTTGAATAAATGATGGTTAATAGTTGATCATCAGTAATGGGCAGTCACTACCATCATGGGACTTCTATTAATTGTTTCATCCTGTGTTATAGCATTCAACCCATATAATCACAACCGAAACCAAGCCGACCTCATTGTTGACACACACCCCTGGAACCTCTCTACAGTAGCATCGCTTTTTATCGCATGAACCACACCCAACTCTCTCTCAGCCTGAGACAACAGCTTTAGTGTCAGGAGTGAGCTTTGATCCGCTTCATTAGTAAACCGTAAACCACCATTAATTAGGGGCAATTAATTACCAGGATATGAAAACAATCCTCGGAAAGTTCGCCACACTTAAAGACCCCCAAGCGTTCCAGAAGAAAGAGAGGGGAGAGGGGCCAGAGAGGGAGAGACTCCAGTGAGGTGCTAAATGTTGCTGCGGGGAGATTTACCGAGATGATTTGCAGGGCTTTTTACAGATTCATAAGATCATCAATTCATGCAGTCCTTTGGATGAGAAAACAAAGCGGTGCGGCCACCTGCGCAGAGGGAAGAAAGGATCTCTGGCTCCGATGGGAAGAGATGATCTCACCTCACAGTGGAACTCTCCTTTTTTAAAGGGAGAGACTGTTACGCTCTGAGAAGCGCGGCCGGCGCTAAGAAAACGGCCAAGCACCAGCGACCTTGAAGACGGGTTAGTGCTTGTTGAGTTTATAGCTCTGTCACTAAGGAGTCGTTTGTCAGGATGGTTAGAAGGTGATAAGCAGGTAGAGCTGGATTCACCTCATTTCAGTGAGTGTGGTGTGCTGTTCTCTGGGTTCTCTGTAGTTTGCAGTGGTGCATGGAGTGATAGATGTACCGCTGCCTGGCTCTGTGGCTGGAGGCAGCCTCTCAGAGACAGTCCTGTGTGGCTGGATGCAGCCTCTCAGACGGTCCTGTGTGGCTGGATGCAGCCTCTCAGAGACAGTCCTGTGTGGCTGGATGCAGCCTCTCAGAGACAGTCCTGTGTGGCTGGATGCAGCCTCTCAGAGACGGTCCTCTGTGGCTGGATGCAGCCTCTCAGAGACGGTCCTGTGTGGCTGGATGCAGCATCTCAGATACAGTTCTGTGTGGCTGCAGATGCTGATATCTCCATGTTCATCTGAGAGGGTGTAATGGGAAAGGGAAAGGGGGATACCTAGTCAGTTGTACAACTGAATGCCTTCAACTGAAATGTGTCTTCGGCATTTAACCCAACCCCTCTGCAGACGCGCCTGGGCCCTCTCCCTAGCCTCTCTCTCTGTCTGGCAGGACAGGACAGTCACACAGCCTAACAGACGGGCCTGGGCCCTCTCCCTAGCCTCTCTCTCTGTCTGGCAGGACAGGACAGTCACACAGCCTAACAGACGGGCCTGGGCCCTCTCCTCTCCCTAGCCTCTCTCTCTGTCTGGCAGAACAGGACAGGACAGTCACACAGCCTAACAGACGGGCCTGGGCCCTCTCCCTAGCCTCTCTCTCTGTCTGGCAGGACAGGACAGTCACACAGCCTAACAGACGGGCCTGGGCCCTCTCCTCTCCCTAGCCTCTCTCTCTGTCTGGCAAAACAGGACAGGACAGTCACACAGCCTAACAGACGGGCCTGGGCCCTCTCCTCTCCCTAGCCTCTCTCTCTGTCTGGCAGAACAGGACAGGACAGTCACACAGCCTAACAGACGGGCCTGGGCCCTCTCCCTAGCCTCTCTCTCTGTCTGGCAGGACAGGACAGTCACACAGCCTAACAGACGGGCCTGGGCCCTCTCCTCTCCCTAGCCTCTCTCTGTCTGGCAGAACAGGACAGGACAGTCACACAGCCTAACAGACGGGCCTGGGCCCTCTCCTCTCCCTAGCCTCTCTCTCTGTCTGGCAGAACAGGACAGGACAGTCACACAGCCTAACAGCGAGCCAGCCATTGATATTGAGGTGATTCGACAGAGAAGTCCCAGATATGGACGTTAGTCAGCACAGCCAGAACCACAGGCAGAACATTGGAACGGTTGCCTACTCTGCCTTGTTGGGGAAATGGAAAATGAAAATGAACAGGCTTGTTGTGGCCAATGGATTTCAATGGAAAGAGTCCACGAAGGGACTGGTATTCTAGTTGGTATTCATGTCTGTTCCATGGATACGCCTTGTTATAGGCCTGTTATGTGTACTGGTCTCCTCTCTCCACAATAGCTTAGCACTCAGTTTGAAACAATACAATGCCCTTGCATTTAGTGTCAAAAATCCATGATGGCAGATAGTGTTGCCCCCAAAATGTCCTCCTGTGACCTTTTTATTGATCAGATCATGTAGAAGTCCCTCCACTAAGTCTGGCCTACTTTTATATGCAATTCCATGGCTTGTGGAGATGGATTTGAGTGGTGTTGAGGGGAACGTGATTAATGGGCTTACACAGAAAATTAAAAACAAACATAAAACATTGGTAATTAAAAACCAGGTTGATCCCCAAAGATGGGTGATGGATAAATCATTTTGCAATGTGGCAGGCACTGTGGAGGACACACACACACACACACACACACTCTCCCGGAGAGACCTTGGATTTTGCTGAAGAATTTACTTGAATTAGTTTGGGCTGAAATTTTCTCTGCACAGTTCAAATGTCAGGCCACATACGGGCCTTTTCTGATGAGCTTCTAAGGATGATGTATCAGACGGGAGGAACACACCTGGTGCAGCTCGTCAATGTACTTAAACCCATCTTCTTTCTCTCTTTTTTCCTTGTAGCTTGGCATACCTTTCTCTCTGTTTTCCTTGTAGATTGGCATACCTTTCTCTCTGTTTTCCTTGTAGCTTGGCATACCTTTCTCTCTGTTTTCCTTGTAGCTTGGCATACCTTTCTCTCTGTTTTCCTTGTAGCTTGGCATACCTTTCTCTCTGTTTTCCTTGTAGCTTGGCATACCTTTCTCTCTGTTTTCCTTGTAGCTTGGCATACCTTTCTCTCTGTTTTCCTTGTAGCTTGGCATACCTTTCTCTCTGTTTTCCTTGTAGCTTGGCATACCTTTCTCTCTGTTTTCCTTGTAGCTTGGCATACCTTTCTCTCTGTTTTCCTTGTAGCTTGGCATACCTTTCTCTCTGTTTTCCTTGTAGCTTGGCATACCTTTCTCTTCCCTTTGTCCTCGTTCAGAACCTGTTTCTCTCTTTTCATGTCTTTTCTTTTTTTCATTTACATTAATCACTCACTCACTCACTCACACACACACACACACACACACACACACACACACACACACACACACACACACACACACACACACACACACACACACACACACCCCTACCCCAGAGTGGCGAAGGCCCAGAAGTGATTAAGTGGTATTGTGTGTACTCACCACAGACCGTCAATAGCTTCAATTGCCACCTCTCTATCCCCTCCCCTTGCCAGTCCATCTCCATCCCAGCAGTGCACTTCTGTGACAATAGCCACACACACACACACACACACACACACACACACACACACACACACACACACACACACACACACCTCAATCATCAGGCAGTGGTGTGTGTATTTAGCAGCCGCACAATGGTTGAATCAGAGCCGATCAGCAGGATACAGGCTCCCCAGTTAAAAGGGAATGAGGGAGGGAAGGAGGGCAGACAGATTTCGTCAGGGGGACGTTTGCTACCTCGGTAGCCCCACTGTTTGGTGATTGATCTCTTGGCCGCCATCCTCCATCGTCTCCCGATCTCTCCCCCCGCCACACTCTCTCCCTCCTCCCCTCTCTGATTCTGACCCTGGGATACAGGGATGTGATGGCCAGGTGTGTTGGGAAGGTTTGACTGGGCCCAGGTGGCCAGCATCAACGCCTGTGGTGTTGCTTTCCCTTCCTCATTTGCATAGAGAAAATGTGTTTTGCAGCCCTCTTTGTCTTTTCCCTGTCTATGTTATTGTTTTATTTTGGATCTCTCTCTTTCTCTCTCTCTCTCTCTCTCTCTCTCTCTGTTTCTCTTCATCACTTTTTTTATTTCTCTCTCTCTCTCTGTTTCTCTCTCTCTCTTTCTCTCTCTTTCTCTCTCTTTCTCTCTGTCTCTATATCTCTTTGTTTCTCTCTCTCTCTGTCCCTCTCTGTTTCTCCCTGTCTCTCTCTGTCTCTCTCTCTATTTGTTTCTCTCTCTCTCTGTCCCTCTCTGTTTCTCTTTCTCTCACACTCTCCCTCTCTCTCTTTCTATTTTGCAGTTGCTCTAGCTTACCCTCCACATCTCTCTTGCACAGGGCTTGCTGAACTCTGCATTTTCCTGTGCTGTGCTGCACTTCTCAAATTAGATATTTCCCCCATTGGCATTCCCTTTTGAGACCCTATACACCTCCATCCCTCTGCTTTCATCTACCTCTCCTATACTCCCTCGCTTCCAACCAACCTCCCCTCTTTTCCTCTCCTGCTTTCTCCCCATCCATCTTTCTCTCCATCTCCTCTATCCGCTAAGTCTGAATGAAAGCGGATGGAAGCTCTTATTTACAGCAGAGGGGAAGTTTAGCTCCGTTTATAAACATTCATTTTTAATTCATCTTTCTCCGCAGCCCAAACCGGGATGATGTTGTGGAGAAACAAACCAACCAATCTGTCTGATCTGATACACTTTTCTGTCTTTATTTCCTCTACCCTTTCCTCCCTCCCTTCTCAACGGCTCTTTTCTCTCTCCTTTCCTCCCTCCCTTCTCAACGGCTCTTTTCTCTCTCCTTTCCTCCCTCCCTTCTCAACGGCTCTTTTCTCTCTCCTTTCCTCCCTCCCTTCTCAACGGCTCTTTTCTCTCTCCTTCCTCCCTCCCTTCTCAACGGCTCTTTTTCTCTCTCCTTTCCTCCCTCCCTTCTCAACGGCTCTTTTCTCTCTCCTTTCCTCCCTCCCTTCTCAACGGCTCTTTTCTCTCTCCTTTCCTCCCTCCCTTCTCAACGGCTCTTTTCTCTCTCCTTTCCTCTCCTCCCGTCTACTCCATCTTTCATTCTGTTTATATTAGATCTTACACACACACACACACACACACACACACAGCCATTGTCTCAACGCATCTTTTTTGGGGGTTGCTCAATTAAGAAAGAGGGACCTATAGCGTTCAGCACTCTAGGCAATCACTACGGGCTGCAGCTAACGGTGTGCTCTGCTAACGGTGTGCTCTGCTAACGGTGTGCTCTGCTAACGGTGTGCTCTGCTAACGGTGTGCTCTGCTAACGGGGTGCTCAGCTAACGGTGTGCTCTGCTAACGGTGTGCTCTGCTAACGGTGTGCTCTGCTAACGGTGTGCTCTGCTAACGGTGTGCTCTGCTAACGGGGTGCTCTGCTAACGGTGTGCTCTGCTAACGGTGTGCTCTGCTAACGGTGTGCTCAGCTAACGGTGTGCTCTGCTAACGGTGTGCTCTGCTAACGGTGTGCTCTGCTAACGGTGTGCTCAACCACTCATGAAATGATGTGAATGGCTGCGGGTGGGAGAGTGGAGCTCTGCCTTGCAGCCACCCTGACAATTACACAGCTGTACCTAACTGCATAGCCCTGCCATTCAGATGCCCAGGTCCTCTCTCTCTCTCTCTCTCTCTCTCTCTCTCGCTCTCTCTCTCTCTCTCTCTCTCTCTCTCTCTCTCTCTCTCTCTCTCTCTCTCTCTCTCTCTCTCTCTCTCTCTCTCTCTCTCTCTCTCTCTCATTCACTCACTCACTCACTCTCACACTCACACACCACTCCACAATCTCACACACATTGTAATCTAAATCACAAATCACAAATAAATCGTTTTTATTTTTCACACACATATTATACTACGCTTTCACCTTCACACATGTGCACACTCATTCACACACGTGCACACTCATTCACACACGTGCACACTCATTCACACACGTGCACACTCATTCACACACGTGCATGCGCACAAACACATCCACACACGAGGCAAAATACATAGGTACAGAAACTCATGTGAACGCAGACATACATTCGTTCATGAACATGCTTACACCCTCACACAGGTTCATATACTAGTGATGAGCAATTAACTGAGCAATTACCCGAAACATATTCGCCCATGCAGAGATGCTCCATTTAACCTACCCCCCCCACACACACACACACACCTATGCATTTACATGTACAGGATTCATAAGGATCTTTGAAATGAGCTGAGCTTAGAAGGCAGGAAGAGATTAACTTCTGTGGATTTAATACGTCCGCCCTATTTCACCTCCCTCACCAACTACCTTTCAATCTCATCTATTCCACTCTATCTTTTATTCATCTCTTTATCTCTCAGCCTATCCATATTTCTCTCTTGCTCTCCTCTTCCTCAGAATTTACCACCACAGCTTTCTTTTGCTCAGTGTCGGTAACAAAACGTTTTTTTTTTTCAAGCCTCTGTCTCTCTCTCTCTCTCTCTCTCTCTCTCCGGCCTCTTTCAGAAGTTGGACTTGGCAGAGGGTGTGAGGAGAGGAAGACAGAGAGAGGGGGGGATAGGGAGGAAGGAGGTGGTCCCAGTGGGCTGAGGGGTAAAGCTGTAAAGAGAGTGGGAAACACGGCCGCTGGCTTTAGATTCATCTTATTAATTGCTCTTGTGAAATTTCAGGTTGTGACACACTTGTTATTGCTTTGTATTATTAATAAAAGCATAAGGGGAGATAGGAGGAGGGAGACGGGGATGGGGGAGATGGGAGACGGGGATGGGGGAGATGGGAGACGGGGATGGGGGAGATTGGGGGATGGGGGAGACGAGGATGGGGGAGATTGGGGGACGGGGATGGGGGAGATTGGGGGATGGGGGAGATTGGGGGAGGTAGGAGGAGGGGGACGGGGATGGGGGAGATTGGGGGATGGGGGAGATTCGGGGATGGGGGAGATTGGGGGGATGGATGGGATGGGGGAGATGGGGGGAGGACGGGGACGGGGAGGTAGGAGGAGGGGGACGGGGACGGGGAGGTAGGAGGAGGGGGACGAGGAGGTAGGAGGAGGGGGACGGGGATGGGGGAGATAGGAGGGATAGAATCAATACACAGGCTTAGGAAGGAAATTAAAAGTGGCGAGAGGACAGAATGGGACAGGCTTGGCGGGGCGGTTGGCAGGTAACGTTATTAGTAGCGTCTGGGTTAATGACTGTTATTTTACAGGAAGGAAAGAGAATATCACCATGCAACACAATGCTCTGTAATTGGCAGTGTGATTGGACCGTCGCTAGCTCAGCTGATTTCAAACAAAGCTGTTTTTCCAACCGAAAACAATGGACAGAATATGACTGTCTTTAGTCGACAAAAGAAAATGGGCTCTCTGGGTTCTCTCTCTCTCTACCTCTCTACCTCTACCTCTCTCGCTCTACCTCTACCTATCTACCTCTCTTTCTCTACCTCTCTCTCTACCTCTACCTCTCTCTCTACCTCTCTACCTCTCTACCTCTACCTCTCTTTCTCTTTCTCTCTACCTCTCTCTACCTCTCTACCTCTACTTCTCTCTTTCTACCTCTCTACCTCTCTCTCTCTACCTCTACCTCTCTTTCTCTTTCTCTCTACCTCTCTCTACCTCTCTACCTCTACTTCTCTCTTTCTACCTCTACCTCTCTACCTCTACCTCTCTCTCTCTCTACCTCTCTAGCTCTACCTCTCTCTCTACCTCTACCTCTCTCGCTCTACCTCTCTCGCTCTACCTCTCTCGCTCTACCTCTCTCGCTCTACCTCTCTCTCTCTCTACCTCTACCTCTCTACCTCTACCTCTCTCTCTCTCTACTTCTCTCTCTCTACCTTTCTACCTCTCTCTCTCTACCTCTCTCTCTACTTCTCTCTCTCTACCTCTCTCTACTTCTCTCTCTCTACCTCTCTAACTCTACCTCTCTCTCTACCTCTACCTCTCTCTCTACCTCTCTACTTCTCTCTCTCTACCTCTCTACCTCTCTCTCTCTAACTCTACCCCCCCCCCCCCCCCCCAACTTCCCTTGACAGTAAATTAACTCTAGATTGTATTATAAAAGGACGGTTTACAATAAGGTGCGCTAGTAATTTGCAGTGTGTCCAGGTGTTAAGACTGGTGTACATGAAACTGTAATAGCATGTATCTGCAAAATTAAAGTAACCCAAATGTAAGTTTTCAATGTTTTCTCTTTGCACTGCTACTCGCCACATTGCGTCAGAACGTTCATCGTTGGATCATGGATGAAACAATGTTTGACCATTAGAGATCAATAGAAGAGTACATACACACTGTATGTAGTGCAGTCAGTCTATTTCATTCAAATGCTTTATTCCATACCACGCTGCCTCCTTCAGCGATACAGTGTCTTCTGTTCATAGATACTCATGCTTTACTTGAATTCAACCTGTTATTGCTTTCAAGATTCAATATTTACATTTAACGAGCGCTGTATCTGGAAGTGACTTTCGTTCAATTATGTCGTGTGTGTCTCGCCATGTAAACATGCAGGAGAGATGTAATTCTATTTAATAGCCACATCTCTGGGATGGAGGACAGGAATGGATAGAGTGAGACAGGCAGAGGATAGATGAGTGCTGCGTGAGAGGCCTTAGTGATCTAACTGCAGCTAGACAGCTACCATGTCTGTTTTCTCTGTCCAACTTTTCTCAGTTTCTCCATCTCATCTGTCTCTTCCACGGTTACACCAACGATGATAAAGACGCCGATAATGATGAGGATGAATGAACTGGCTGTGACACACACACACACACACACACACACACACACACATATATGCGTAAACTCTCTCATACACACGTATCTATCTACACACTCCAACTGGTCCCATGGTTAGTAAAACAGAGAGGGTAATGGGTGTGGATGCAGCTCTGTGGAGATTAATCTGTGCTTCGTAGACGTGACCCACTTTATTTGAAGTGGAGAGGCATCCGTTATTATCCCAATTCATCACCATTAGGCCTTGGCTCCCCTGCTGTTAAACACACACACTGCTAACCAGTCCCCGGGACACACACGATCACACACGATCACACACGATCATACACGATCATACACACACAATCCCCTAGGGAAGCATGGGCAAAAGCCTGGGCAGGAGGGAAAGGTGAGAGGGATCAATGTTTTTACACACAGATATGTGGGTATAGGCTGCGTATTGGCAGTGATGTTGTGTGTGTAGGTGGAAGGGAATGGTGAGTGTAATGACTTTGTGGGGTTGGATGAGGGGAATGAACCATGGGGGATGAACCATGGGGGATGAACCATGGGGAATGAACCATGGGGAATGAACCATGGGGAATGAACCATGGGGAATGGATGGGGAAAGAGGAAAGAATGAAGGAAAGAGAGATTGGATGGAGGGAGGGAGGGGAACAGTGGGAGAAAAGATAGATTGGATGGAGGGAGGGAGGGGAACAGTGGGAGAAAAGAGAGATTGGATGGAGGGAGGGAGGGGAACAGTGGGAGAAAAGAGAGATTGGATGGAGGGAGGGAGGGAGGGGAACAGTGGGAGAAAATAGAGATTGGTTGGAGGGAGGGAGGGGAACAGTGGGAGAAAAGAGAGATTGGTTGGAGGGAGGGAGGGGAACAGTGGGAGAAAAGAGAGATTGGTTGGAGGGAGGGAGGGAGGGGAACAGTGGGAGAAAAGAGAGATTGGATGGAGGGAGGAAGGGGAACAGTGGGAGAAAAGAGAGATTGGTTGGAGGGAGGGAGGGGAACAGTGGGAGAAAAGAGAGATTGGATGGAGGGAGAGAGGGGAACAGTGGGAGAAAAGAGAGATTGGTTAGAGGGAGGGAGGGGAACAGTGGGAGAAAAGAGAGATTGGTTGGAGGGAGGGAGGGGAACAGTGGGAGAAAAGAGAGATTGGTTAGAGGGAGGGAGCGGAACAGTGGGAGAAAAGAGACAGATCCCACTAAGCATTTACCGTCAGGTAACGTCTTTCGGACGTTTGTATTTGTCCCGGACTTGATTTCAACGTCCATGGATGTTGATTTAAAAAATAATAATAATAATCTAAACCAATAATAGACATCTATGTTTCACAAGTTTGGAAAGCAGAGTACAGTGTACAGTAAATAAAAGTATAGTGCAGTACTCTAATGTAGTCTACGCTACTGAACAAAACTGTACTCTACTGATTTTACCTTACTGTACTGTAATGTACTGTACTTTACTGAATGAAACTCTACTGTATTCTACTGTACTCTACTGAATGAAACTCTACTGTACTCTACTGAATGAAACTTTACTGTATTCTACTCTACTGAATGAAACTCTACTGTATTCTACTGTACTCTACTGAATTAAACTCTTTTTGTATTCTACTGTACTCTACTGAATGAAACTACTGTATTCTACTGTACCCTACTGAATGAAACGCTACTGTACTCTACTAAATTAAACTTTACTGTATTCTACTGTATTCTACTGAATTAAACTCTTTTGTATTCTACTGTACTCTACTGAATGAAACTCTACTGTATTCTACTGTACCCTACTGAATGAAACGCTACTGTACTTTACTAAATTAAACTTTACTGTATTCTACTGTACTCTACTGAATTAAACTCTACTGTGGCCTACTCTACTGAAAAAAACTTGACTGTTCTGTACCATACCCTACTGTGCTCTATAATGTATTATAAACTGGGTGGTTTGAGCCCTGAATGCTGATTGGCTGACAGGTATACCTGATTGGTATACCACGGGTATGACAACATTTATTTATATAATGCTCTAATTACATTGTTAACCCGTTTATAATAGCAATAAGGTACCTCAGGGTTTGTGTTATATGGCCAATATACCACGGCCAAGTGCTGTGTCCAGGCACTTTGCATTGTGTTGTGCATAAGAACAGCCCTTAGCCGTGGTATATTGGCCATATACCACACCACCTCGGGCCTTATTGCTTAACTAATCTGCCATACTGTAACGTGATGTTCAAACTTGTGAAACTTCGTAGACGTCTATGATTCTTTCAGATTGGATATGGTCCACACCGACCAAATTTGTACTTGTTTGGGGGTGGAGCTCATTAGAATAATGTTTGTTTTAACTTTTACACTTTGGTCATACAGCAGACGTTCTTATCCAGAGCGACTGACATTCAGTGCATTCAACTAAGGTAGATAAACAACAACATATCACAGTTATAGCAAGAAAATAAAAACATCTGTTACCGTTACTGAGAATGTTATTGCAGTTGAAGTGTTCTGTTGGTTGAATGTCATTGCTGCCAGTATTAAAGCTTTTGAAAAAGTTCACATAAGTGCATGTGACAGATTGGCTCAATAATAAATATTCTGTTGCAGTCTTCAGTTGGCTCCTCTTTCCTATATTGTTGTGATATAATGCTTACTTCATTGAGAATGTTACAGTACCAGCCAAATGGTTGGACACACCTACATATCCAGGATTTGTCTTTATTTTTATTTCTACATTGTAGAATAATAGTGAGGACATCAACACTATGAAATAACACATATGGAATCATGTAATAACCAAAATAAGTGTTAAACAAATGAAAATATATTTTATATTTGAGATTCTTCAAAGTAGCCATCCTTTGCCTTGATGACAGCTTTGCACACTCTTGGCATTCTCTCAACCAGCTTCACCTGGAAGGCTTTTTCAACAGTCTTGAAGGAGTTCCCACATATGCTGAGCACTTGTTGGCTGCTTTTCCTTCACTCTGCGGTCCGACTCATCCCAAACCATATAAATTGGGTTGAGGTCAGGTGATTGTGGAGGCCAGTAAAAATAAAGAAAAACCCTTGAATGAGTAGGTTTATTTTTGTATTTTTTTATTTATTTTTTTAACCTTTTATTTAACTAGGCAAGTCAATTAAGAACAAATTCTTATTTACAATGACGGTCTACAGTACGTGGGTCCAAACGTTTGACTGGTACTGTATGTGCAGTTGAAATTTGTGGATAGAATCGATGACTGAAAAATATATTTTCAATGTTGTTAAATTATGTTTTTAAATGTCCACATAAGACGTCTTTTCAACATCCATATAAGACATCTCTTAAAAGACATATTTTTGACATCCATATAAGACATCTCTTAAAAGACATCTTTTCGACATCCATATAAGACATCTCTTAAAAGACATCTTTTTAACATCCATTTAAGACATATTTTCGACATCCATATAAGACATCTCTTAAAAGACATCTTTTCGACATCCATATAAGACATCTCTTAAAAGACATCTTTTCAACATCCATATAAGACATCTCTTAAAAGACATCTTTTCGACATCCATATAAGACATCTCTTAAAAGACATCTTTTCAACATCCATATAAGACATCTCTTAAAAGACATCTTTTCGACATCCATATAAGACATCTCTTAAAAGACATCTTTTCGACATCC
This sequence comes from Oncorhynchus clarkii lewisi, assembly GCF_045791955.1. Taxonomy (NCBI): domain Eukaryota; kingdom Metazoa; phylum Chordata; class Actinopteri; order Salmoniformes; family Salmonidae; genus Oncorhynchus; species Oncorhynchus clarkii. The sequence goes on from NW_027258505.1 coordinate 52,387, forward strand.
ATATAAGACATCTCTTAAAAGACATCTTTTCGACATCCATATAAGACATCTCTTAAAAGACATCTTTTCGACATCCATATAAGACATCTCTTAAAAGACATCTTTTCGACATCCATATAAGACATCTCTTAAAATACATCTTTTCAACATCCATATAAGACATCTCTTAAAAGACATCTTTTCGACATCCATTTAAGACATCTTTTCGACATCCATTTAAAGCACCTTTTTGATGTCCGTATAAGATATTTTTTACCTATTTTAAATACATATTTTCGATGTCCGCAAAAATTACTTATTTTAACATTTCACTCAACACCTTATTGTCTTTTCAACGTACTTTTGCTTACTGGGTGATAGCATTTGAGCCAGAGACCAGAAATGATTAGAATTACCAACAGTATCCCCTTAATTACTGAGAGAATGAGCGAGGGAGAGAGGGCAAGGGATGAGAGGATGTCAGAGGTTATGAGATGCATAAGGTGTGTGTGCAGGGAGAAACATTTAACCTGAGGAGGAAATTAGTGAGAATGGGTGAAAGAAAGAGCACGAAGAGAGAGAAGGAGAAAGAGGGATTCCGATTGAATTTAATCCTTTTGGGGATCTAACAGTGAGTTATTTTGGGGTGAGAGAGGGAAAAAGGAGAAGGATTACATCTGTAAGTCATTTTAATGATGTCTCTTGCACCATTAGGGCCTGAGCCAACAGGCCAAACAGGCCAAACAAACACACTGTCATTAGAATGGGAATGGACTTGGTCTCACGTAGTGCAGTACTCAGAAAATACCTTTGGATGTAATTAATGGTTGTGGCCATCAGTAGACACAGGAGGAAATGAGAAGATAGCAACTATGCTGAGACTCCTGGAGTGATGATGTTGATGATGGCCTCGGTTTTTCTAATGACTGCCTTGCCTGGTTCACCAACTACTTTGCAGACAGAGTTCAGTGTGTCAAATCGGGGGGCATGTTGTCCGGTCCTCTGGCAGTCTCTATGGGGGTGCCACAGGGTTCAATTCTCGGGCCGACTCTTTTCTCTGTATATATCAATGATGTTGCTCTTGCTGCGGGCGATTCCATGATCCACCTCTACGCAGACGACACCATTCTGTATACTTCCGGCCCTTCCTTGGACACTGTGCTATCTAATCTCCAAACGAGCTTCAATGCCATACAACACTCCTTCCGTGGCCTCCAACTGCTCTTAAACACTAGTAAAACCAAATGCAGCTTTTCAACCGTTCGCTGCCTGCACCCGCACGCCCGACTAGCATCACCACCCTGGATGGTTCCGACCTAGAATATGTGGACATCTATAAGTACCTAGGTGTCTGGCTAGACTGTAAACTCTCCTTCCAGACTCATATCAAACATCTCCAATCTAAAATCAAATCTAGTCGGCTTTCTATTCCGCAACAAAGCCTCCTTCACCGCCAAACTTACCCTAGTAAAACTGACTATCCTACCGATCCTCGACTTCGGCGATGTCATCTACAAAATAGCTTCCAATACTCTACTCAGCAAACTGGATGCAGTTTATCACAGTGCCATCCGTTTTGTTACTAAAGCACCTTATACCACCCACCACTGCGACCTGCATGCTCTAGTCGGCTGGCCCTCGCTACATATTCGTCGCCAGACCCACTGGCTCCAGGTCATCTACAAGTCCATGCTAGGTAAAGCTCCGCCTTATCTCAGTTCACTGGTCACGATGGCAACACCCACCCGTAGCACGCGCTCCAGCAGGTGTATCTCACTGATCATCCCTAAAGCCAACACCTCATTTGGCCGCCTTTCATTCCAGTTCTCTGCTGCCTGTGACTGGAACGAATTGCAAAAATCGCTGAAGTTGGAGACTTTTATCTCCCTCACCAACTTCAAACATCTGCTATCTGAGCAGCTAACCGATCGCTGCAGCTGTACATAGTCTATCGGGAAATAGCCCACCCAATTTACCTACCTCATCCCCATACTGTTTATATTTATTTACTTTTCTGCTCTTTTGCACACCAGTATCTCTACCTGCACATGACCATCTGATCATTTCTCACTCCAGTGTTAATCTGCTAAATTGTAATTATTCGCCTACCTCCTCATGCCCTTTGCACACAATGTATATAGACTCTCTTTTTTTCTTTTCTTTCTACTGTGTTATTGACTTGTTAATTGTTTACTCCATGTGTAACTCTGTGTTGTCTGTTCACACTGCTATGCTTTATCTTGGCCAGGTCGCAGTTGTAAATGAGAACTTGTTCTCAACTAGCCTACCTGGTTAAATAAAGGTGAAATAAATAAAAATAATCAGCAAGACTAGATTAAAACTCTGAAAAGGGCATGACAGGGATATGACATCGATGTTGATAATTATGTTGACGATGATGATAGTGATGATAACAATGATGGTCATTACCAAGGATAACATGACAAGTCAGGAAGGGCATGACAGAGACAGGACCCTTGCAGTCCTTTCTGACCTTCCCTGACCCTCACTGTCCCTCCCTGACCCTCCCTGTTCCTCCCTGACCCCCTATCTCTGCACATTCCATCCAATCCATAATTCATATAGTATAGCCCTGCGGCACTGTGCTACAGAGATTCCTATCTCCCCAACATACAGTGCATTCGGAAAGTATTCAGACCACTTGACTTTTTCCACATTTTGGTACATTACAGACTTATTCTAAAATGGATTAAATGAAACATTTTCCTCATCAATCTACACACAATACCCCAGAATGACAAAGAGAAAACCGTTTTTTAGACATTTTTGCAAATACCATATTTACATAAGTATTCAGACCCTTTGCTATGAGACTCGAAATTGAGCTCAGGTGCATCCTGCTACCGTTGATCATCCTTGAGATGTTTCTACAACTTGATTGGAGTCCTTCTGTGGTAAATTCAAATGATTGGACATGATTTGGAAAGGCACACACCTGTCTATATAAGTTCCTTACAGTTGACAGTGCATGTCAGAGCAAAAGACAAGCTATGAAGTTGAAGGAACTGTCCTTAGAACTCCGAGACAGAATCGTGTCGAGCCACAGATCTGGGGAAGGATACCAGAAAATGTCTGCATTATTGAAGGTCCCCAAGAAGACAGTGGCCTCCATCATTCTTAAATGGAAGAAATTTGGAACCACCAAGACTCTTCTTAGAGCTGGTTGCAAGTCCAAACAGAATACATTTGCAAACATTTCTAAAAAAAAACTGTTTTTGCTTTGTCGTTATGGGGTATTGTTTGTAGATTCATGTGATTAAAAAAATTCAATCAATTTTAGAATAAGGCTAAAATGTGGAAAAAGTCAAGGGGTCTGAATACTTTCTGAATGCACTGTAAATGGCCCTGAATATACATGGATGCCTGGGAGATAGAGAAACCTATAGATTTATAATGCAGGGAAGGCAAATTAACACAAGGAGAGAGGGAGGGAAATAGGAATAGGGAGGGAAAGAGGGAGGGAGCCAAGTGGATGAGTGTTGTACTGTGCAGTCAGATGAGGAAACAGGACTGTGTGCGTGCGTGCGTGTGTGCGTGCGTGCGTGCGTGCGTGCGTGCGTGCGTGCGTGCGTGTGTGTGTGTGTGTGTGTGTGTGTGTGTGTGCTTGCCGACTGTGAGCAGGAAAGAGGGAGAAACCTGTTCAGGTGTGAGAGGGATTTGTGTGAAGGAGAAGAGGTATTGAGGACGAGAGTGGGAGCAGCCCAGACATGTCTGTGTCTGATAACTCTGTGACCTGCTGCTCCTTGAACTTTTTCTACAGTGACCCCTTGACTGGCTCAACAGCACTGATGCTGCCACACACACACACACACACACACGCACACACACACACACACAAGGTAGTCTAAATCCAGTGAGTAAATCCCGCCAGGTCCCAGAGTGTAGTCAGGTAAAGCTACCCCGAACCCAGCTGCTCTCTCTCTCTCTCTCTCTCTCTCTCTCTCTGCCTCTCTCTCTCTCTCTCTCTCTCTCTCTGCCCCTCTCTCTCTCGCTCTCTCTCTGCCTCTCTCTCTGCCTCTCTCTCTGCCTCTCTCTTTCTCTCTGCCTCTCTCTCTCTCTCTGCCTCTCTCTCTCTGCCCCTCTCTCTCTCTCTCTCTCTCTCTCTCTCTCTGCCACTCTCTCTCTCTCTCTCTCTCTCTCTCTCTCTCTGTCTCTCTCTCTCTCTCTCTGCCTCTCTCTCTCTCTCTCTCCTCTCTCTCTCTCTCTCTCCCTCTCCCTCTCTCTGCCCCTCTCTCTCTCTTTGTCTCTCTGTCTCTCTCTCTCTGTCTCTCTCTCTCTCTCTCTCTCTCTCTCTCTCTCTCTCTCTCTCTCTGTCTCTCTCTTTCTCTCCATCTTTATCTCTATCCCTCTCTGTCTCTTTCTCTCTATCAATTCAATTCAATTCAAGGGCTTTATTGGCATGGGAAACATGTTAACATTGCCAAAGCAAGTGAGATAGATAATATATAACGTGGATATATAAAGTGAAATAATAAAAATTAACAGTAAACATTACACATACAGAAGTTTCAAAACAATAAAGACACTGGTTGCCCTTTTCTCGTGGCAACAGGTCACAAATCTTGCTGCTGTGATGGCACACTGTGGAATTTCACCCAGTAGATATGGGAGTTTATCAAAATTTGATTTGTTTTCAAATTCTTTGTGGATCTGTGTAATCTGAGGGAAATATGTCTATCTAATATGGTCATACATTGGGCAGGAGGTTAGGAAGTGCAGCTCAGTTTCCACCTCATTTTGTGGGCAGTGAGCACATAGCCTGTCTTCTCTTGAGAGCCATGTCTGCCTACGGCGGCCTTTCTCAATAGCAAGGCTATGCTCACTGAGTCTGTACATAGTCAAAGCTTTCCTTAATTTTGGGTCAGTTACAGTGGTCAGGTATTCTGCCGCTGTGTACTCTCTGTTTAGGGCAAAATAGCATTCTAGTTTGCTCTGTTTTTTTGTTAATTCTTTCCAATGTGTCAAGTAATTATCTTTTAGTTTTCTCATGATTTGGTTGGGTCTAATTGTGCTGTTGTCCTGGGGCTCTGTAGGGTGTGTTTGTGTTTGTGAACAGAGCCCCAGGACCAGTTTGCTTAGGGGACTCTTCTCCAGGTTCATCTCTCTGTAGGTGATGGCTTTGTTATGGAAGGTTTGGGAATCGCTTCCTTTTAGGTGGTTATAGAATTTAACGGCTCTTTTCTGGATTTTGATAATTAGTGGGTATCTGCCTAATTCTGCTCTGCATGCATTATTTGGTGTTCTACGTTGTACACGGAGGATATTTTTGCAGAATTCTGCATGCAGTCTCAATTTGGTGTTTGTCCCATTTTGTGAAGTCTTGGTTGGTGAGCGGACCCCAGACCTCTCTCTCTCTCTCTCTCTCTGCCCCTCTCTCTCTCTCTCTGTCTCTGTCTCTCGGTCTCTTTTTCTCTCGGTCTCTCTCTCTCTTTCTCTCCAAATCCTCATCTCCATATTCATGGAGAGTCACTCCTGTGGAGTACTGGGGGAGAGCTATCAGAAATGGTCCTGCAGCATGCAGTTTGTTTGTGGCATGTCAAACGGAGAAAAGCCATTTCCTGTTCCTGTCTAGCGTGTAGGCCCGTGTCTGTGCAGCTGTGTGTGTTTGTGTGTGTGTTTAGGAGTGGGTTCAGGGCTGTTTCTAAGATGGGCATTCTAAGAGCAAATCTTATTGGCTCAACTTGGGCAACCGTTGGAACAGAAGAACCACTTCCACTTTCAGAATGACTTTGTAAATCCCCCTACACTACCAGCTCAGCTATGATGAGAGATAGAGAGGGAGAGGAGAGAGAGGGGGGTGGGGACTGTGGGGAGGGAGGGGGATAAAAAAGAGAGGGGAGTAAAGAGTGACAGAGTTATAGGAGTAATAGAGAGAGCTTTCTTCTCTCCTTTTTTCCCTGTGTTCTCCGTCCTTTCTCTCATGCTCTTGCTTTGCTCGTGATGCAACAGGGGGCAATGTATTTCTGAGGGGGAAATTCAGCCAGCCATCATCACAGTAGACAAATACCCTCGCCTCTCTCTCTCTCACTCACACGTTCTCTCTCTCTCTCACTCACATGTTCTCTCTTTCTCTCTCACTCACATGTTCTCTCTTTCTCTCTCACTCACACGTTCTCTCTCTCTCACTCACACGTTCTCTCTCTCACTCACATGTTCTCTCTTTCTCTCAATTTCCATCTTTCATGTTGAGGCCTGCTGCCACCCACCTGGTGAGCCTAGCTTAGATCAGAGGAATGATGTTGAGGTATCATGTCAAGGTAATGAGGTCCCCCCCCTACATCACAGGAGCACAGGGAGGATCAGGGAGGATCAGGGAGGAACAGAGAGGATCAGGGAGGAACACAGAGGAACAGGGAGGAACAGGGAGGATCAGAGAGGAACCGAGAGGAACAGGGAGGATCAAGGAGGGTCAGGGAGGAACAGAGAGGATCAGGGATGAACAGAGAGGATCATGGAGGAACAGGAGGATCATGGAGGAACAGGGAGGAACAGGGAGCATCAGGGAGCATCAGGGAGGATCAGGGAGGAACATGTTCCTGCTACTCAAGGTGTCTCGTGCTGCGTTCCATGAAAGACAAAGCAATTGCACCTTATTGCAGTGACAGAGCGATTCGATTCACATACTAGACCAGTGTTTCACGAGTCGATTCACATACTAGACCAGTGTTTCACGAGTCGATTCACATACTAGACCAGTGTTTCTCAACTCCGGTCCCACACAAGCACACCTGATTCAACTAATCAAGGGTTTGATGATTAGTTGAGGAAGTTGAATCAAGACTTGTAGGCCTATAGCAACATGTCTTCCATATTTCAGCCCTGCCCTATTAAATGTACTGGACAGTCATTAGAGTAGTATGACATGCTGTAGACGAGTCCTGCGAGCTGCCCCAGAGAAACTGCTGAGCTGGCATCAGTGTGTCACCTAGTCCCAGGAAGCCAGTTTTACATGCTGTGTAATATTACTGGGTTAAAAGTGTGTCCTGACGACTCAGTTAGTGTTGAACCGTTGCACGCTTCATACAGAGCACTTCTAGGACCAGATACTGGTGTAAGGTTTCCCTTTGTTCTCTGCTAGTGTGTCAGTGGAGGCAGATGAGTTTGTCATTGTGAATATACAGTATGTGTCTATAGGTATATGTTGTCCCTAAGTACCTCCCTGTGTGAAGGCGGTCTAGCAAGCTCTTTCACCAGCCCTGCAGAACCAGTCCCATCAATCACTCACTCACACACAAACACAAACACACACACACACACACACACACACACACACACACACACACACACACACACACACACACATTCTTGTGTTCTCCTCTCATCCTCCTCCCCTTTCCCCGTTCTTTCCCTTTTCCCCAGCTCTTCCCTTACCGCTGTCATTCTCTACCTTTCTCTCTCTCTCCCCACTCTCTCTCATTACCTCTCCCCTCTCCCATTCTCTCCCTCTATATCCGTCTCTCGCTCAGTGTATCAGTGCAGACCCATGTAGTCAATTACCCTGGTTGTTAACGAGTAGATAAGTGTAATTGCTCTGCAGCTCACAACTGCACGGCTGCTGCTCACTCTGCTCAGCCCCCTGGAACACAGGACATGCATCACTCCTCCACTCCTCCACTCTCTCCATTCTCCACTCCTCCACTCTCTCCATTCTCCACTTCTCTCTCCCCATCCTGCCCTGCTGCTCACTCTGCTCAGACCCCTGGAACACAGGACTCACATCACTCCTCCACTCCTCCACTCTCTCCACTCTCCACTTCTCTCTCCCCATCCTGCCCTGCTGCTCACTCTGCTCAGATCCCTGGAACACAGGACTCACATCACTCCTCCACTCTTTCGCCCTCTCCATTCTCTACTCCTCCACTCTCTCCATTCTCCACTCCTCCACTCTTTCGCCCTCTCCATTCTCTACTCCTCCACTCTCTCCATTCTCCACTCCTCCACTCTTTCGCCCTCTCCATTCTCTACTCCTCCACTCTCTCCATTCTCCACTCCTCCACTCTTTCGCCCTCTCCATTCTCCACTCCTCCACTCCTTCGCCCTCTCCATTCTCCACTCCTCCACTCTCTCCATTCTCCACTTCTCTCTCCCCATCCTGCCCTGATGCCACTCACTCTTCATTGTACTCTTCCATCTCTTCTTTACCTCTCATCATTAACCTCTATACCTTACCCCCATCTGCTTTTCTTCTGGAGCAAAAAGGGGTTTAGGTGGTGGGTGTGGCAGGGGGCGGGGCAGGGGGTGGTGGCAGGTGGCGGGGAAGGGGGTGGTGGCAGGGGGCACGGTTGGCACAGCTGAATTTCAGAGAACATTTTAGAGGCTTGGTGGTGTAGAGACATTTTTGTGTATTTATAACTATTTCTGGAAATTCTACATATTTCTCCATGGAGCTGGGAGGCATTTCTGCAGTTTTATAGCTCATTTCCTGTAATTCTACACATTCTGCCATGGAGCTGAGAGAAAAGGTTGCAGTTTTAAAGCGGCAACATTTTAATTTCCTGCAATTCAATAAAAAAATGTATTGCAATAAAAAAAAAAAATCTTTACACCTAAGGATTTCAATTCCTCCCATTTTCTTCTCTCCCCCTCCCTTTCTCCCTCCATCCTTCTTCTGCATCTCCCTTTCTCCCCCTTCTCTTCTCTCTCATTCTAGTCTATTCATCCTCTTCCTCTCTCTCTCTTTCTCTCTCTCTCTCTCTCTCTCTCTCTCTCTCTCTCTCTCTCTCTCTCTCTCTCTGAAGTAGATTCCTCTATAATCTCACCTGTGAGCCTGGTGTCACACACTTGCACATGTGCTCACATGTTCACATACACACACAGCAGGACTGGCGTCCTCCATCGCCTTGCAGGGTGGTCCGCTCACACATTATAAGGCAATGTTCTGGGTGTGTTTATAGGGGGTATAAGTGTGTGTCAAGAGTGTTGTTTGTAGTGTACATGCGGTGAGTGTGTGTGTAAGATTTTTATATCTATATGGTGAGTGTGTGTGTTTGTCTCTGTGTGTTTGTGACTGTGTGTATGATGGTGTGTGTGTGTGTGTGTGCTGTTCTGCGATGAGATGAGATGGGTTCTCTGGGCTCTGCTGGAGATCCAGACGGTCTCTGAGGACTCTGATTGGCTCAGCAAGAAGGATGAGCTGGAGGTAGATGAGTCGGAAATGAACCCAACTCTACCTCCCGCACGTTGCCACACACACACACACACACACACACACACACACACACACACACACACACACACACACACACACACACACACACACACACACACACACACACACACACACATATCAAACCCATTCAATTCTCCCTCATCTAAAATGGGCCGTAGTCTTATCTCTTTGAGCACCAGGGGAGGTGAGAAAGAGGGATAAGGATGAATGGATAATGATAGAGGTAGGTAAGGTGCCAAGACTTTTAGCAATGAGGCTATCATCAAATGCTGGTCCCATCATGAAGGAGCCCATCTGGATTGCTACACACTGAGTACAGGTCAGTGCCCATACCTCAAAGACCGACACTTCAGACATGTTCAGACATGCTGTTAGACTCTCGACAGAGTTTTTTGTGGTAGTAAACCTAAGGACCTGACTAGTTTCCATTTTACCTGACCAGGAAAAACTCTGGGTCTTATGATGCGTTCAGAACCAAGTGTGAAGTCATAAATATAATAACAATATCGCAGTATATTTTCCATGGCAAAAATGAAAACAAGAAGCAGACCAAACGTTTTGAACTGGGAAATTCCATCAAACGTGGAGGTCCTTAGAAGGCTGCCTTCTGCTCATGAAAAGTATATCCAGAGGTGCTTTCACTTTCTAAATCAAAAGGGAGATGAACAGAATACATTTTGTGACAGCAATTTTCATTTAGTTCTTATTATAAACAACAACTGCTGAAGATGCTTGCTGTCATTTTTGTTGACAAATGACTTCAGAGAGGTGCAGGTGGGAAACTCCGAGCCTGGGGATGATAGATGGGTTTACCATTAGTAATTACCAGTTAGAGGGCTGTTCATCTGGCGTTTTCCCAGTCGTATGTGGTAAATACCACCTTCCCACTTCATTGTGTTTATTATCTATCCTGTTGCCTAGTCACTTTATCCCTTCCTATGTGTCCATATCTACCTCAATGACCTCGTACCCCTGCAAATGGACTCGGTACTGGTACCCCGTGTATATAGCCAAGTTATCGTTACTCATTATGTAGTTATTCCTTGTGTTGTTATTTGTCTATTACTTGTCTTTGTTTCTCTCTGCATTGTTGGGAAGAGCCAGTAAGCATTTCACTGTTAGTCTACACCAGGGTTTCCGTCAGGAAAATGTGACTCCGGACAACGTGAACGGCAAGATTTAAATTTACCGAACATTTGAGAAATTTACCGGCCATCCATATGCATTGGGTGCGTAATGCATTAGGGCGTCCACACACGGTGCTCAAAATCACATTTACATTCTTGTAAATCATCTTAACAGACTGGAAATTAACCTATAAAGTTCTAATAAAATAAAGTAAAACAATGGTCTTATACCAACATGAAAGGTTATTTTTTTTAAAGGAAAACATTGCCAGTTGCGTCTTCATCCCTATAAATCCTAAATTAATATCAAAAATAAAATGAAAATAACATTTAGCCTAGAAGAACAAGTCGCCTACACAGTAATAAAACACAACTTCAAAATATTATATTTGTATAATATCATTTGCGAACGACCTGTCCTGTAGGCTATTTGTTTGAACATTTTAATGAATAAATGAAACACAGCTGTTTTCAGGCCTCTCTCATTTAGTTTAGCCTAGGCATTAACATTTTAATCAGGCCTAATAAGTAACAAAACACAGCTGTTTTCAGGCCTCTCTCATTTAGTTTAGCCTAGGCATTAACATTTTAATCAGGCCTAATAAGTAACAAAACACAGCTGTTTTCAGGCCTCTCTCATTTAGCTTAGCCTAGGCATTAACATTTTAATCAGGCCTAATAAGTAACAAAACACAGCTGTTTTCAGGCCTCTCTCATTTAGTTTAGCCTAGGCATTAACATTTTAATCAGGCCTAATAAGTAACAAAACACAGCTGTTTTCAGGCCTCTCTCATTTAGTTTAGCCTAGGCATTAACATTTTAATCAGGCCTAATAAGTAACAAAACACAGCTGTTTTCAGGCCTCTCTCATTTAGTTTAGCCTAGGCATTAACATTTTAATCAGGCTTAATAAGTAACAAAACACAGCTGTTTTCAGGCCTTTCTCATTTAGTTTAGCCTAGGCATTAACATTTTAATCAGGCCTAATAAGTAACAAAACACAGCTGTTTTCAGGCCTCTCTCATTTAGTTTAGCCTAGGCATTAACATTTTAATCAGGCCTAATAAGTAACAAAACACAGCTGTTTTCAGGCCTCTCTCATTTAGTTTAGCCTAGGCATTAACATTTTAATCAGGCCTAATAAGTAACCAAACATGGCTGTCTCTGAACTCCAGGGCTGGCCGGTCATGGCTACAAGGAATCCAGTTTTTGTCAAATGAATGTCAGATTTGATTTATGTCGCAGGTTAGGTAGGACCTACGCTGCATGTTAGGAGAATTAATGAAGCAGGTTAGAACCTACGCTGCATGTTAGGAGAATTAATGAAGCAGGTTAGGACCTACGCTGCATGTTAGGAGAATTAATGAAGCAGGTTAGAACCTACGCTGCATGTTAGGAGAATTAATGAAGCAGGTTAGAACCTACGCTGCATGTTAGGAGAATTAATGAAGCAGGTTAGGACCTACGCTGCATGTTAGGAGAATTAATGAAGCAGGTTAGGAAAAGGTTTAGGTTAGCTAAAATGCAAAAAAATAAATCAACTTTTGACATTCATTTGATAAAAGCTGGAGCCCTTCTAGCCATGACTGGGCAGGCCCGCCCTACTCCTGCTGCGATTGAGAACCGCAGCAGTGGAAAGAGCACACTCTCGGCGACCACAAAAGGAAGAAATTATAAATCTGATGTTGGACAATCTAATTCAGTATGTAAGTAAAGAAGATCCGTTGGTTCATTGAGAGAAAGCTTCTTTTCTCTGCTCCTGTGAAACGAGGCCCGCGCCGTGCATTTATGAAAGCACTCAAGTTATATCTTACTCTTTTAACAGGTCTGCTGGATTATGTTAATACATGTTATGTTTATTGTAATTTGAACTCTCCTGGGGTTGTGTGTGATATTGTGATATTTTACATACTGCACCAGTCAACAGTTTGGACACACCTTCTCATTCCAGGGGTTTTCTTTACTATTTTCTACCTAATACTGAAGACATCAAAACTATGAAATAACATGCCAAGAGTGTTCAAAGCTGTCATCAAGACAAAGGGTGGCCACTTTGAAGAATCTGAAATATATTTTGATTTGTTTAACACTTTTTTGGTTACTACATGATTCCATATGTGTTATTTCCTAGTTTTGATGTCTTCACTATTATTCTACAATGTAGAAAATAGTAAAAATAAAGAAAAATCCTTGAATGAGTTGGTGTGTCCAACCTTGTGACTGGTACTGTACGTGGCTTATTGAAAACTCTGTTTCCTACGATAGGCAGTTGGCTGTCTAGTGATTGCAACATTGTAACTGTCCGATGTGAATAATTGGCAAAATGTTTAGTTTCCAAGTGCTACTGAATAAGCTCAACAGAAATGCACCAATTGCTCATGACACACATCATTCCTCAACTTTATCAATCCATTCCAAATTTTTATACTATTTATGACACAGAGTCGTCATATGTTAATCTTGCCTGACCAACACTATCATTTGCCTCTAATTGACTAACCTTGGCCTGCTCAAAGTTAGCCCTGCTGATGGAAAGTCAAAACTGTCCAACTCCTTGGAGCAGCTTGATGTGCATCATCAGTCTCATTACTTTGTCTTCAAGAAGACGCGATCTTGAAAAAGTCTTTAGTCTGTTTTTGAGAAAGAGTCCCCCCTCGGCGGGCACACTGGAAACGGGGATAATCAACTCGCCAATCTTGCCCAGTCGGGGTACACTTAGCTGAAGTCCCTTGTGAGGACCTCAAGTCTTTTGCGTGAGTAAAAATAGAAACACAAACCCGACACTAATTTCCCAGCAGCTTGAGGATTTATTAGCCTATGAAGTATATTTGCCTTTGAAGTTTGAGCACATGTACTGGTATTTACATAAATGAATAAGAAGCATTATTTTGTAATGGATTTTTTTTCTTCTCTCGGACAATTTGGCCGGCAACAATTTTATTTAGCAGCTTTTCGCATGTTTTTTGTTGTTTGCAAAAGCTGGGATTTACCAGCCAACGGAAACCCTGGTCTACACCTTTTGTTTACAAAGCATGTGACGAATGAAATTGATTGATTATGAAAGCAGCATTCCTGACAGTCTACCACCAGTTTTTCCAGATCAGGTCACATGGTTAGGAAATACTATCTCATTGGACAGCAGACAGGAACTAAAGGGTCCATTGGATGACAACACTATAAACAAAACCCTACAATGATTTCTTACTGAATACCTCAATCAATGGGGGATTTGCTTGGCTGAGAAGGATTGTTAGTGTTCATTTTCAGGCCTGTGATGGATGCACTGTATGTCTGCAGCTCATAAGCTATGTCACACTATGACAGGTAATCACTATTACACTCTGGCTTTCCATTTGGGTAACTGATCATCACTACATAAAAACCACCCCTGACTGTGATTTGTGCCATCGATTAAAACTCAGGAGGGAAACATTGGTGAGATGTTCGCAAGAATTAACAACGCTAGGCGGGGAGAGAGATGGGTTGGGCGAGGAGTGCGATGATAAGGAGGTGGGTTGAGTGGTAAAGGGGTGGGATGAGGGGGGTGCAAGACAGACATAAAATACAGAAACCTGTCCTTATATGGAAATGCAGGGGAATGGGCCTGGGCCGGTACTGTGACAGATAGGAAGATTGACAGCTGTGTGGGCCAATCAATAAGGGCCCACAGCGCAGCCCTGTCAGACAGATGGCAAATTGGAGAGCGGGGTGACACTAAGACAAATTGACACAATCAGATACACAGAGACGGACGGGCGTGGTGTGTGAAACACACACACACACACACACACACACACACACACACACACACACACAGACATACACTCTGGAAACAAATAACCAAATCTACCGAGAGAAAGGGAGAGGGAAGGAAAGAAATAAAGATATTATCAGGGATGCAAAGGCCAAAGCCTTCAACCTGTCTGTGTTGGGACTATTTTCTCTCCCTCTTGTACCGCTGTTGATCACGTTTCCTGTCTTCCACTTCTTTCTCTCACACATTCCCCTTTGCAGCCACACACACATTTTACAGTGTCAATCTGGGTTGTGCCCTTATCTTCTCTGTCCTCCCTCGTCCTCATTCCCCTCATTTGGTTGCCTCTCTTTTTCACTTAGTTTCTTTCTTTTTCCTCTACTGGCTTCTGGTGGGGTTTTGTTTGGGTGCGAGGCATCAGTCACTGTGTTGGTAGTGTGTGGGTAGTGTGTGCGTGTGCGTGCCTCTGTCTGTGTGCAACGTTGTTGTTGTGTGTCTGTGCCTGTGTGTGTGTGTGTGTGTGTGTGTGTATTCAGCAAGCACTGTTTGTCTCTGTTGTTTGTGAAAGCAGGAAGATAAATGTAATTAGATAAATGAAATTGCACTGTTCCCTTTATCTCCTCTCTCTCTCCCACTCTGTTCTCCCTAATCCATCTCTTGCTGCTCTTCTCATTCTCTCTCACCCTTTTGCCCTTCCAGTCCCTCTTTCTCCTTCTTTCACTCTCCATCTCTTCCGGACATATTTTCATTTGCAGGGAGTGAAAGTTGCTGTTTGCATAAGCATATTTGTCCTGTTTAATAGTATGCCTCCTCACTCCAGTCCATCATTTAGCTTATTCTCCTTATCTTCTGTAAACACACACATTCCTCTTGCTATCTCTGGGCTTCTCTCTTTCTCTCTAGGCTTCCTCTCTCTCTGGGCTTCTCTCTTTCTCTCTGGGCTTCCTCTCTCTCTGGGCTTCTCTCTTTCACTCTAGGCTTCCTCTCTCTCTGGGCTTCTCTCTTTCTCTCTAGGCTTCCTCTCTCTCTGGGCTTCTCTCTTTCTCTCTAGGCTTCCTCTCTCTCTGGGCTTCTCTCTTTCTCTCTAGGCTTCCTCTCTCTCTGGGCTTCTCTCTTTCTCTCTAGGCTTCCTCTCTCTGGCTTTCTCTTTCGACCCACCGCTCTGCCCATTTCCAACACCCAAGTTTATCAAAATAGTACTAATAAACAACATACTGGGTTTAGCATGTGGCTATTACACCAACAGTAGAACTCTTAAAGAGTGACTGCCTTTGAAAAGCAACCGATTTATAGTGAAAACATCTAGTTACTAAACAGTTATTCTGGTGTCAAAATTCACTACAAAGTGTAAATAGGATAATTTTGGTCATGAAGTCAGCCTTGTCTTAATCAGAGTTTGGAACATCGGAGCATCACAACGGGTAAATTAAGGTTGGGTTTTGGTTTGACGATGTCCATTGGCCCACTAACATAGGGTGAACAGCTGTGGTGATTACTCTCTATCCAATAGCATAGACAGTGAGACAGACCTGCCCAGCAGCTCTGACTTTGTTTACATGAGACAACCCGTCTCACATGTTTTTACATGAGAAATACTGCACAGAACACCTTAGTTAGATGTAAAATTGTGCAATGAAAACATCCTCTGCAAAAATGTCCAGATTAATTACAGATCTCTTGAGTTGTCTTACATTCATTCTGGGGATTTTGAAGAAGTGAAATAGGCTTCCGTGTCTACAGTGGCTCATGGGGGACAAACATCTTTAACCAAACACAGCATTGGACAAGAAACACACCTCCAAGACTGAATTGTTGTTTTTCTAATGAGCAACAGAAAACACACGTGCCAATCGGCGTGTTCAGTGGCTCTTTAACTCTGTACATCAGATGGACTCAGTACCAGTCACGCTAAGGGTTCTCCTTTTATATCTCAACACTTGTCCCCTATTAGGAGTAGAGGTCGAGCGATTATGATTTTTCAACGCCGATACCGATTATTGGAGGACCAAAAAGAGCCGATACCGAATAATCTGACAATTTTTTTATTTATTTTTATTTATTTGTAATAATGACAATTACAACAATGCTGAATGAACACTTATTTTAACTTAATATAATACATCAATAATAATCAATTTAGCCTCAAATAAATAATGAAACGTGTTCAATTTGGTTTAAATAATATAAAAACAAAGTGTTGGAGAAGAAAGTAAAAGTGCAATATGTGCCATGTAAGAAAGCTAACGTTTCAGTTCCTTGCTCAGAACATGAGAACATATGAAAGCTGGTGGTTCCTTTTAACATGAGTCTTCAATATTCCCAGGTAAGAAGTTTTAGGTTGTAGTTATTATAGAAATTATAGGACTATTTCTCTCTATACCATTTGTATTTCATATACCTTTGACTATTGGATGTTCTTATAGGCACTTTAGTATTGCCAGTGTAACAGTATAGCTTCCGTCCCTCTCCTCGCCCCTACCTGGGCTCGAACCAGGAACACATCGATAACAGCCACCCTCGAAGCAGCGTTACCCATCGCTCCATAAAAGCCGCGGCCCTTGCAACGAAAGGGGAACAACTACTCCAAGTCTCAGAGCGAGTGACGTTTGAAACGCTATTAGCAGGAACCTCGCTGACTAGCTAGCCATTTCACATCGGTTACACCAGCCTAATCTCGGGAGTTGATAGGCTTGAAGTCATGAACAGCTCAATGTTTGAAGCATTGCGAAGAGCTGTTGGCAAACGCACAAAATGCTTTTTTAATAAATCCTTACGAGCCTGCTGCTGCCTACCACCGCTCAGTCAGACTGCTCTATCAAATCACAGACTTAGTTATAACATAATAAGACACAGAAATACGAGCCTTAGGTCATTAATATGGTCAAATCCGGAAACTACAATTTTGAAAATAAAACGTTTATTCTCTCAGTGAAATACGGAACCGTTCCGTATTTTATCTAACGGGTGACATCCATAAGTCTAAATATTCCTGTTACATTGCACAACGTTCAATGTTATGTCATAATTAAGTAAAATTCTGGCAAATTTGGCAGCCCAAACCGTTGCAATGAACGCAAGAGAAGTGACACAATTTCATCTGGTTAGTATTGCCTGCTAACCTGGATTTCTTTTAGCTAAATATGCAGGTTTAAAAATATATACTTCTGCGCTTTTGTTAAATCATCCCCCGTTTGGCGAAGTTGGCTGTCTTTGTTAGGAAGAAATAGTCTTCACACAGTTCGCAACGAGTCATGTTAGCATCAAATATTAACTAAATATGCAGGTTTAAAAATATATACTTGTGTATTGATTTTAAGAAAGGCATTAATGTTTATGGTTAGGTACATGTTGGAGCAACAACAGTCCTTTTTCGCAAATACGCACCACATCGATTAAATGCAACGCAGGACACACTAGATAAACTAGTAATATCATCAACCATGTGTAGTTATAACTAGTGATTATGATTGATTGATTGTTTTTTATAAGATAAGTTTAATGCTAGCTAACAACTTACCTTGGCTTCTTACTGCATTTGCGTAACAGGCAGGCTCCTCGTGGAGTGCAATGTAAAGCAGGTGGGTAGAGCTTTGGACTAGTTAACTGTAGGGTTGCAAGATCGAATCCCCGAGCTGACAAGGTACAAATCTGTCGTTCTGCCCCAAACAAGGCAGAGACAAGACTGTTCCTAGGCCGTCATTGAAAATAAGAATGTGTTCTTAACTGACTTGCCTAGTTAAATAAAGGTGAAAAGAAAAACAGCCATTCCGATTAACCGGTCGACCTCTAATTAGGAGGGTAACTTGTGTTACTGCCCAACATATTAATCATATGTTTCAGGAAATCATTTGAGTATTGCAGATGACAGAGGAAACGTTGTACCGGAAGTGTGGCTGTTGGGGAGTTGATTCCAAAGCCATCAATCACTACAATGTCAATGTCCTTTCAAAATCCAATTGAAGCGTGACGTGAATTCCCTAACTTGGACCTGGCTACAGGGAAAAAGTGCAGATGAAGAACATCAGATGTTATACAATAAATCAAATCAAATGTATTTATATAGCGGATATCTCAAAGTGCTGTACAGAAACCCAGCCTAAAACCCCAAACAGCAAGCAATGCAGGTGTAGAAGCCCGGTGGCTAGGAAAAACTCCCTAGAAAGGCCAGAACCTAGGAAAAAACCTAATCAATCGTTTTATTGCTG
>NW_027258506.1:0-35000 GCF_045791955.1 Oncorhynchus clarkii lewisi
ACAGTACACATAGTAGAACCCCACAAATACAAGAACCCCATATAGCACACACACTAGAACCACACACAGGACACATACTAGAACCCCATACAGTACATGCTAGAACACCATACAGTATATACTAGTACCCCATGGAGCACATACTCAAACCCCATACAGAACACATGCTAGAACCCCATACGGTATACATACAGTACACGTACTAGAACCCCATACAGTACACATACTAGAACCCCATACAGTATACACTAGTACCCCGAACAGTACACATGCTAGAACACCGTACAGTATATACTAGTACCCCATAGAGCACATACTCAAACCCCATACAGAACACATGCTAGAACCCCATACGGTATACATACAGTACACGTACTAGAACCCCATACAGTACAGACACTAGAACCACATGCAGTACTGACACTAGAACCGCATGTAGTAAACACATACTAGAACCTCATACAGTTCATACAAGAACCCCATATAGTACACATATTAGTACCAAATACAGTACATACTGGAACCCTATACAGAACAACACCAGAACCCCATGCAGTACAGACACTAGAACCCCATACAGTACACACACTAGAACCCCATACAGTACACACACTAGAACCCCATACAGTACACACACTAGAACCCCACACAGTAAACACATACTATAATCCCAACCTACCAATAACCCATACAGTATATACTAGAATCCCATACAGTATGTGATAGAACGCCATACAGTAAACAAACTAGAACCCTGTACAGTACACATACTAGAACCCCATACAGTACACATACTATAACTAAACACAATACACATGCTAAAACCCCATTAATTAACTAGAACCCCATACAGTGCACATACTAGAACTCCATACAGTACACACACTAGAACCCCATACAGTACACATACTAGTACCCCATACAGTGCACAAACTAGAACCCCATACAGTACACAAACTAGAACCCCATACAGTACACAAACTAGAACTCCATACAGTACACATACTAGTACCCCATACAGTACACATACTAGAACCCCATACAGTACACACATACTAGAACCCCATACAGTACACACATACTAGAACCCCATACAGTACACATACTAGAACCCCATACAGTACACATACTGGAACCCCATACAGTACACACATACTAGAACCCCATACAGTACACATACTAAAACACCATACAGTACACATACTAGAACCCCATACAGTACACATACTAGAACCCCATACAGTACACATACTAGAACCCCATACAGTACACATACTAGAACCCCTTACATTAAACACACTAGAACCCCATACAGTACACATACTAGAACCCCATACAGTACACATACTAGAACCCCATACAGTACACATACTAGAACCCCATACTGCACATAATAGAACCCCATACAGTGCACATACAAGAATCCCAACAGTATATTATGACCCCAAACAGTACACATACTAGAACCCCATACAGTACACATACTAGAACCCCATACAGTACACACATACTAGAACCCCATACAGTACACATATCAGAACCCCATACACTACACATACTAGAACCCCATACAGTACACATACTAGAACCCCATACTGCACATACTAGAACCCCATACAGTGCACATACAAGAATCCCAACAGTATATTATGACCCCAAACAGTACACATACTAGAACCCTATATAGTACACATACTAGAAAACCATATAATATGACCCCATACAGTACACATAGTAGAACTACATACAGTATTTTATAACCCCAAACAGTAAACATACTAGAACAACATATAATATGACCCCATACAGTACACTTACTAGAACCCCATTCAGTACACTTACTAGAACCCTTCACGGTACACATACCAGAACCCTTCAAGGTACACATACTAGAACCCTTCACGGTACACATACCACAACCCTTCAAGGGACACATACTAGAACCCTTCAAGGGACACATACTAGAACCCTTCAAGGTACACATACTAGAACCCTTCACGGTACACATACCACAACCCTTCAAGGGACACATACTAGAACCCTTCAAGGGACACATACTAGAACCCTTCAAGGGACACATACTAGAACCCTTCAAGGTACACATACTAGAACCCTTCACGGTACACATACCACAACCCTTCAAGGGACACATACTAGAACCCTTCAAGGTACACATACTAGAACCCTTCACGGTACACATACCACAACCCTTCAAGGGACACATACTAGAACCCTTCAAGGGACACATACTAGAACCCTTCAAGGGACACATACTAGAACCCTTCACGGTACACATACTAGAACCCTTCACGGTACACATACTAGAACCCTTCACGGTACACATAGTAGAACCCTTCACGGTACACATACTAGAACCCTTCACGGTACACATAGTAGAACCCTTCACGGTACACATACTAGAACCCTTCACAGTACACATACGAGAACCCCGGACAGTGTAAACATAGTAGAACCCCGGACAGTATATACTAGAACCCAATGCAGTACAGATTTCTCTCAGATTGGTAAAGGGGTTTGATGAACGCACCACATAAAGATCTAATCACTGTAAACAACAATGCTTGGATAAAATATGAAAGATGCAGGCATTACTGTTACAAATGACATAATTACTCCCCAACAGCTTAGCTTTGCATTATGATATGATGTGTGTGTGTGTGTGGGTGTGTGTGTGTGTGTGTGTGTGTGCCTCCATGCTTTTGTGTGTGTGTGTGTGTTATGATATGCAAAACATTCCTACCTATCTGCGTCTGAAATTGCATGGAGCTGGCAGTTGATGGCAAAATTGTGTTTTTTCTTCACATCTTCAGCTCCAAATGCATTAGTCTGACTTTCTAGTTAACCCTGCGTTGATGACAATAGGAGGCTTGCTATAAAAAAAATACTCTAACATCGGATGTTGTCAGGTTGGTAACAACATTGAAGAATGAGTAATTCAAGAGATGTGCAGTTGAATTAAGTTGATTGGTTGGTTGTTGCTGTTGAAACCAGCCAGTCACCTTGCAAGTTTCAAGGTCCCGGGTTGAAAATGGACATGTGCCTTGTGATTGAACATTCCTCTTCCCCTTCTCTTTATGTTCATTTTGTTGAGCCTGACTCCTGCCCTTCTTGGTAATAAAAAAACCCATCAATTTCATCCCTCGTGGAGAGTATGTGATTCTACTGACTGTCTCGTTAACCTCACAACAACACCCATGGTGTTCAGGGGAGATAAAAAGAGTCCAGTGTTTGTATTTGTTGTGAAATAACTGCTAGTGATTCAGAGGAATGTGTGGAACTAAGAGAGTGACAGTGCGTGTCATTCTAGAAGTCTTTTTTTTTGTTGACATTGTCGAGGGAATTACTATTTTGGATACAGTATCTGACTTCTTGTTGTTATTTGGGGTACCTGTACTAGTCGGTCCACTTCTAGATATAGAAGAACAGAATGGCATTTCATAAAGGTGACGTTTACATTGCCATCCAAGCTTTCATTTTGAGAAAGTATTTTTTTGGGGAGGTGTTTTAGACCGTCCCAATGCAAAAGGATCAGACAAATTACAAATCAATTAGACACAATTCATTGTTCCTTCATATCCACCTTCCGTCTTTTCATTACGTCCTTAAATGACAACCAGACGGTTGTGGTTTGATAGTTCATTTTTATTGCTTGTTACTTTTATTTATTTATAATTTTTTTAGTCTTATATATTTTTAACTGCATTGTTGGTTAGGGGCTCGTAAGTCAGCGTTTCACTGCTGTATTCGGCGCGTGTCTAATAACTTGATTTGATTTCTGATTCCCTGCCATCGTGAGTCCCGTGGTCTGTTGACAAGATGGATCTCCCCTGAGGGTGGGCTCTACATCACCATACAGTGAGTCCTGTGGTCTGTCTACAAGATGGATCTCCCCTGAGGGTGGGCTCTACATCACCATACAGTGAGTCCCGTGGTCTGTTGACAAGATGGATCTCCCCTGAGGGTGGGCTCTACATCACCATACAGTGAGTCCTGTGGTCTGTTGACAAGATGGATCTCTCCTGAGGGTGAGGCTCTACATCACCATACAGTGAGTCCCAAAATGGCACCCTATTCCCTATCCATGTTTGCCCAGAGCCTCTGGTCTAAAGTAGTGCACTATATAGGGAATAGGGTGCCATAGGGCCCAGGTCTAAAGTAGTGCACTATATAGGGAATAGGGTGCCATAGGGCCCAGGTCTAAAGTAGTGCACTATATAGGGAATAGGGTGCCATAGGGCCCAGGTCTAAAGTAGTGCTCAACGTAGGGAACAGGGTGTTATTTAGGAAGCAGACCCTTACATCACCCTCTCAAGTCCATATATCTTCTTAACGATGTGATGTGATGTCCCACTGATCCGTTCAGGTACTGTCTCTGGTCTAAAGTAGTGCTCAACGTAGGCAACAGGGTGTCATTTAGGACACAGACCCTTACATCACCCTCTCAAGTCCATATATCTTCTTAACGAAGTGATGTGATGTCCCACTGATCCGTTCAGGTACTGTCTCTGGTCTGAAGTAGTGCTCAACGTAGGGAACAGGGTCTTATTTAGGAAGCAGACCCTTACATCATCCTCTCAAGTCCATATATCTTCTTAACGATGTGATGTGTTGTCCCACTGATCCGTTCAGGTACTGTCTCTGGTCTAAAGTAGTGCTCAATGTAGGGAATAGGGTGTCATTTAGGACACAGACCCTTACATCATCCTCTCAAGTCCATATATCTTTTTAACGATGTGATGTGTTGTCCCACTGATCCGTTCAGGTACTGTCTCTGGTCTAAAGTAGTGCTCAACGTAGGGAACAGGGTGTTATTTAGGAAGCAGACCTTACATCACCCTCTCAAGTCCATATATCTTCTTAACGATGTGATGTGATGTCCCACTGATCCGTTCAGGTACTGTCTCTGGTCTAAAGTAGTGCTCAACGTAGGCAACAGGGTGTCATTTAGGACACAGACCCTTACATCACCCTCTCAAGTCCACATATCTTCTTAACGATGTGATGTGATGTCCCACTGATCCGTTCAGGTACTGTCTCTGGTCTAAAGTAGTGCTCAACGTAGGGAACAGGGTGTTATTTAGGACACAGACCTTACATCACCCTCTCAAGTCCATATATCTTCTTAACAATGTGATGTGTTGTCCCACTGATCCGTTCAGGTACTGTCTCTGGTCTAAAGTAGTGCTCAACGTAGGGAACAGGGTGTTATTTAGGAAGCAGACCCTTACATCACCCTCTCAAGTCCATATATCTTCTTAACGATGTGATGTGATGTGATGTGATGTCCCACTGATCCGTTCAGGTACTGTCTCTGGTCTTTCTCAGGTTGTTACTGTATGGAGATCCCTAGTGTTCTGATATGGGATTCCTCTCATCTCCCTGTGTCAGGGTGTTGTGGTTCAGCAGACACTTAGGAAACTGTCATGGCGTGGCCCTTTCTGGGTGTAAATCATGGCTCCCCCCCCCCCCCCTCTCTCTCTCTCTCTCCAACACCCACGTTCTGTTATCTCAGGTCGTACATTCCTGGTGGACACTCTCTCCCCCTGGCCATGCAGAGAGAGAGAGACCACAGAGTGAACAAACTATTTTGACTTAGCCGAACTCCTAAATCCCCAAATTGGGAGAATTAAACAATATGTCCACTTTTGAGAATGTGAGGAGGGTCCGTGAACACTGAAGGGATGGGTACGACGAGTGTTTCATTTGGTGACCTCGTGGAGGACAGAAAACACAACTATATCTCTGAATGTGTACATGTCTCAATTATGGGGTTTGCATCAAATTATTGTATACAATTTATGAGTAAAGATGAAACTATTTGTGAAATAATGTAATGTGATATTTAATTTGAGAGAATTGTATTCCCTGTCAAGTTGAACTAGTCAGTGGCCACACCCCCTTTTCTTTGTCTACCAAGATGTCATATCGGTTTCGCCCACTAGGGGATCTTCACTATCATTGTTAGTAACCAATATCTGTTTGTTTGTTCATTTCTGTGATTATTTAGTTAGTTAGTAAGTGAATGAATAAGCCAATTGGTGTACGGACGATTCATGGTTTAGGCCAGACAACCAACAATATACGACGTTCAGATGAGACTGACAACGTTAATAATAATATTAATTCATAGACGACTAATTGATCAAACATGGAAATATCTGAAGTTATATTCAGAAAATTATAACTTTGTAATCTGAACATTTTCCGTGGTGCCCCGACTTCCTAGTTAATTCAATTGACATGATTAGTAATCACGTAATAATAATTAGAGAATTGATTTGATGAAATAACAGTCTTCACATTGATACGAAAGACACTACAACAAGCCTGGGTCTTCCTGGGCCATCATACCTGGGTCTGACTTACATGGGCTTAAGTTCCAAATGGCACCCTCTCCCCTAGATAGTGCAGGTAGCCTAGCGGTTAAGAGGGTTACCGAAAGGGTGCTGGTTCGAATCACCTGAGCCAACTAGGTGAAGAAAACAAAATGTCTGTTCCCTTGAGCAAGGCACTTAACCCTAATTTCTCCTGTAAGTGGCTCTGGATAGAGTGTCTGCTAAATGACCTAGGGACTTATAGGGCACTACATATGGAATAGGGTGCACCCTTCCTGGGTCTGACTTAATGGTCTCCCATCTTATTAGTGGGAATCTGAAGACTTCACACAGTACATTGTCAAATATGTCATGACCACATGTACAATACATCAAATAAGTCACCGTCACCAAACAAAAAATCAAATGATCCCATTGTAATATGCTGAGAGCTGTGTGAAGTATCCCATTAAATCTCACAGAGACTAACATTAAAATGTGGATATTTTATGGCGAACATAAATTACTGTCTTTCTGATCTGTCTTTTGTGGGAGTAGAATTTGAAGGTGAGCGACTATGATAAATGACGGTTGTAAATGTGACATGTTTTAAGCTTAGGAAGCTAAGGGTCAGGCTGAAATTCCAACCAGGACTCAGGGCAATTGGTAGGATTTGGTATGTATATTTGTGTCCTTCAATTTAGTATGGCACAGTGTATTACATTAGGTTTGGTTACGTAATGAATGTAATAGTGGTCGTACAATATCATACGCATTAGATGATATAACTTACCATACATCTTGGAGGACATATAGTGTCATACGTCTTTCTCTGAGACGAGGCTGCTTGTTGCGTCATGACAACATTGGTTGGTGGAGTGCTGCAGAGATGTTTGTCCTGCTGGAAGGTTCTCCCATCTACACAGAGGAACTCTAGAGCTCTGTCAGAGTGACCACTGGGTTCTTGGTCATAGGTAACCAAAAGGTTGCTGGATCAAAAGGTTGCTGACAAAATAAAAATCTGTTGTTCTACCCCTGAACAAGGTAGTTAGCTGACTGTTCCCTGGTAGGCTGTCAATGGAAATCCTGGGTGGTCCACTATCAGGTCCTCCATCCTGGGTGGTTCACTGATAGGCAGCCTCTGACCCCCAGGCTCTAGATGTTGCCTATCAGCAGTCCACACACAGCAACTAACATTAAGATGGCTTCCCAAACACACGCAGCCATTAGGAATCAGATGAACTCTCAAACCATAAGCTATGCTAGATAAGCCAGGCCCTGTAACAGAGTAGCTGTCTACTACCAGGCCCTATAACAGAGTAGCTGTCTACTACCAGGCCCTGTAACAGAGTAGCTGTCTACTACCAGGCCCTATAACAGAGTAGCTGTCTACTACCAGGCCCTATAACAGAGTAGCTGTCTACTACCAGGCCCTGTAACAGAGTAGCTGTCTACTACCGGTCCCTACGACAGAGTAGCTGTCTACTACCAGTCCCTACGACAGAGTAGCTGTCTACTACCAGGCCCTGTAACAGAGTAGCTGTCTACTACCAGGCCCTATAACAGAGTAGCTGTCTACTACCAGGCCCTGTAACAGAATAGCTGTCTACTACCAGGCCCTATAACAGAGTAGCTGTCTACTACCAGGCCCTATAACAGAGTAGCTGTCTACTACCAGGCCCTATAACAGAGTAGCTGTCTACTACCAGGCCCTGTAACAGAGTAGCTGTCTACTACCAGGCCCTGTAACAGAGTAGCTGTCTACTACCAGGCCCTATAACAGAGTAGCTGTCTACTACCAGGCCCTGTAACAGAGTAGCTGTCTACTACCAGGCCCTGTAACAGAGTAGCTGTCTACTACCAGGCCCTGTAACAGAGTAGCTGTCTACTACCAGGCCCAATAACAGAGTAGCTGTCTACTACCAGGCCCTGTAACAGAGTAGCTGTCTACTACCAGGCCCTGTAACAGAGTAGCTGTCTACTACCAGGCCCAATAACAGAGTAGCTGTCTACTACCAGGCCCTATAACAGAGTAGCTGTCTACTACCAGGCCCTGTAACAGAGTAGCTGTCTACTACCAGGCCCCATAACAGAGTAGCTGTCTACTACCAGGCCCTGTAACAGAGTAGCTGTCTACTACCAGGCCCCGTAACAGAGTAGCTGTCTACTACCAGGCCCTGTAACAGAGTAGCTGTCTACTACCAGGCCCCGTAACAGAGTAGCTGTCTACTACCAGGCCCTATAACAGAGTAGCTGTCTACTACCATGCCCTGTAACAGAGTAGCTGTCTACTACCAGGCCCAATAACAGAGTAGCTGTCTACTACCAGGCCCTATAACAGAGTAGCTGTCTACTACCAGGCCCTATAACAGAGTAGCTGTCTACTACCAGGCCCTATAACAGAGTAGCTGTCTACTACCAGGCCCTGTAACAGAGTAGCTGTCTATTACCAGGCCCTGTAACAGAGTAGCTGTCTACTACCAGGCCCTATAACAGAGTAGCTGTCTACTACCAGGCCCTATAACAGAGTAGCTGTCTACTACCAGGCCCTATAACAGAGTAGCTGTCTACTACCAGGCCCTGTAACAGAGTAGCTGTCTACTACCAGGCCCTGTAACAGAGTAGCTGTCTACTACCAGGCCCCATAACAGAGTAGCTGTCTACTACCAGGCCCCATAACAGAGTAGCTGTCTACTACCAGGCCCTGTAACAGAGTAGCTGTCTACTACCAGGCCCTGTAACAGAGTAGCTGTCTACTACCAGGCCCTGTAACAGAGTAGCTGTCTACTACCATGCCCCATAACAGAGTAGCTGTCTACTACCAGGCCCCATAACAGAGTAGCTGTCTACTACCAGGCCCTGTAACAGAGTAGCTGTCTACTACCAGGCCCTGTAACAGAGTAGCTGTCTACTACCAGGCCCCATAACAGAGTAGCTGTCTACTACCAGGCCCCATAACAGAGTAGCTGTCTACTACCAGGCCCTGTAACAGAGTAGCTGTCTACTACCAGGCCCTGTAACAGAGTAGCTGTCTACTACCAGGCCCTGTAACAGAGTAGCTGTCTACTACCAGGCCCTGTAACAGAGTAGCTGTCTACTACCATGCCCCATAACAGAGTAGCTGTCTACTACCAGGCCCTATAACAGAGTAGCTGTCTACTACAAGGCCCCGTAACAGAGTAGCTGTCTACTACCATGCCCCATAACAGAGTAGCTGTCTACTACCAGTCACTTTCCCAACAATATACACCTGCAGCTACCCTTATGACCAATATCACTAGGATGTCTCACCTACTACTGTAACACTGTCCTGTCTCCTGCGGTTTGGACCACACTGCCCAATAACAAATCACTCCCCTGTATGGAGAGAATACATACAATCCAATCTACATGTAGTGATGTGGAGCCCCCAGATGTCTGACAACAACCAAGTCCCTGTGGGTCAGGAGGTGGACACTACAACAGGAGCTACGAGGATCAAAGTAATTGAAAAGGCAGTTCACAATGAAATGAAACCTGTTCTCCTCTGTTGTCCTCTGTCTATATTGCTAGGCCAATGTGTTGTAGTTGCAGAGAGAGAGAGAGAGAGAGAGGACAGAGAGAGGAGAGCGAGGGGATGAGAGAGAGAGAGAGAGAGAGGAGAGCGAGGGGATGGGAGAGAGAGAGAGAGGAGAGAGAGGGGATGGGAGCGAGAGATAGAGGAGAGCGAGGGAATGAGAGAGAGAGAGGAGAGTGAGGGGATGAGAGAGAGAGAGAGGAGAGCGAGGGAATGAGAGAGAGAGAGAGAGAGGAAAGCGAGGGGATGAGAGAGAGAGAGAGAGAGAGAGGAGAGCGAGGGGATGAGAGAGAGAGAGAGGAGAGCGAGGGAATGAGAGAGAGAGAGGAGAGTGAGGGGATGAGAGAGAGAGAGAGGAGAGCGAGGGAATGAGAGAGAGAGAGAGAGGAGAGCGAGGGGATGAGAGAGAGAGAGAGGAGAGAACGAGGGGATGAGAGAGAGAGAGAGCGAGAGAGAGGGAATGAGAGAGAGAGAGAGAGGAGAGCGAGGGAATGAGAGAGAGAGAGAGGAGAGAACGAGGGGATGAGAGAGAGAGAGAGCGAGAGAGAGGGAATGAGAGAGAGAGAGAGGAGAGCGAGGGAATGAGAGAGAGAGAGAGAGAGAGAGAGAGAGAGCTCCAGTGGGATCACATCAGGGCCAGAAGAGATAACTCCCTATTTTAATATATGTGGTGATTTGATGTAGTATATATTTATGAAGCCTTCTGCACCTTGACAGCTTGGTTTGAGGAGAGCAGCTGCTCAGTTGGTTGAGGAATAGGGATTTTTTGTGCAGGCAAACACTTCCAGGATGGGAGCTACTTCCAGAGGCGACCAGGTCGGAGAGAGAACTCGGGAATGAGTCTCAAACAGCACCCTGTTACCTATTCAGTGCACTACTTCTGACCAAAAAGAGTGTACTATGTAGGGAAAGGGGTTCCATTTGTGACTCTGTTTTGGTCTCTTGCCCAATCTACAGGTGCTTCACTAATCCCAGCAGAGCTGGAGACGGGCGCTAACCCGCTAGCTTGCCAAAGAGTCCAAATGGAAATGAAGTTTGAGACGGAGAGCTAGAGGGCTCTCAATGGATAAATGTTATCTTAAAGGCGAGCGCGGGAGAAAACTACACATTTCTGATTTATATTGCTTTTTTTTTAGCAACCCTCCTCTTCCTGGCTAACGGCACGGCTCGTGGCGGAGTAGAAGACCGATACCTCAAGTCAAGGGGTCAATAATAATGAACACACACAAGGCTCCATTAACCTAGATAATTACGTACTGAAGATCATGTGACTCAATTGATTTGCCCCATTGGAATGTTGAGAATAAATAGTTCTGTTTAGGTTTATAAACACACATAGGTAACAATGCAGTATTTTCTACTTCTGGTGATGAGACAGCTGAGGAGGAGGAGGAGGAGGAGGAGGAGGAGGAGGAGGAGGAGTGGCGTGAGAACAGTAGAAAGGTCAGGATGGTGAGGAGGAGGGAGAAGGAGAAGGAGGATGAGGACTGTAGTAGGAGCATAGGGAATATTTGATGCCACTTCCAGCTGTTTATGAGTTCCTTAGCTCCAACTAACCACGGTAAGTTTCATTCAATCTGACATCAGTACTGCTTGTCTCCGAGATCTCTACTACTACGGGGTTCCACGTGGCAACATGGACAACGCATGCTAGTTACATGCTAGTTACAGGGATGTTACATGCTAGTTAGAGGGATGGTACATGCTAGTTACAGGGATTATACATGCTAGTTACAGGGATATCACATGCTAGTTACATGCTAGTTACAGGGATAATACATGCTAGTTACATGCTAGTTACAGGGATGTTACATGCTAGTTACAGGCATGTAACATGCTAGTTACAGGGATAATACATGCTAGTTACATGCTAGTTACAGAGATAATACATGCTAGTTACATGCTAGTTACAGAGATAATACATGCTAGTTACAGGGATAATACATGCCAGTTACAGGGATAATACATGCTAGTTACATAGATAATACATGCTAGTTACAGGGATAATACATGCTAGTTACAGGGATAATACATGCTAGTTACAGGGATAATACATGCTAGTTACAGGGATAATACATGCTAGTTACAGGGATTATACATGCTAGTTACAGGGATAATACATGCTAGTTACAGGGATAATACATGCTAGTTAGAGGGATAATACATGCTAGTTACAGGGATAATACATGCTAGTTACAGGGATAATACATGCTAGTTACAGGGATAACACATGCTAGTTACAGGGATAATACATGCTAGTTACAGGGATAATACATGCTATTGACAGGGATAATACATGCTAGTTACAGGGATAATACATGCTAGTTACAGGGATAATACATGCTAGTTACAGGGATAATACATGCTAGTTACAGGGATAATACATGCTAGTTACAGGAATAACACATGCAAGTTACAGGGATTATACATGCTAGTTACAGGGATAATACATGCTAGTTTCAGGGATAACACATGCTAGTTACAGGGATAACACATGCTAGTTACAGGGATAATACATGCTAGTTACAGGGATAATACATGCTAGTTACAGAGATAACACATGCTATTTACAGGGATTATACATGCTAGTTACAGGGATAACACATGCTAGTTACAGGGATAATACATGCTAGTTACAGGGATAACACATGCTAGTTACAGGGATAACACATGCTAGTTACAGGGATAATACATGCTAGTTACAGGGATAATACATGCTAGTTACATGCTAGTTACAGGGATTATACATGCTAGTTACATGCTAGTTACAGGGATAATACATGCTAGTTACAGGGATAATACATGCTAGTTACAGGGATAATGCATGCTAGTTACAGGGATAATACATGCTAGTTACAGGGATAATACATGCTAGTTACAGGGATAATACATGCTAGTTACAGGGATAATACATGCTAGTTACAGGGATAAGACATGCTAGTTACAGGGATAATACATGCTAGTTACAGGGATAATACATGCTAGTTACAGAGATAACACATGCTATTTACAGGGATTATACATGCTAGTTACAGGGATAACACATGCTAGTTACAGGGATAATACATGCTAGTTACAGGGATAATACATGCTAGTTACAGGGATAATACATGCTAGTTACAGAGATAACACATGCTATTTACAGGGATTATACATGCTAGTTACAGGGATAACACATGCTAGTTACAGGGATAATACATGCTAGTTACAGGGATAACACATGCTAGTTACAGGGATAACACATGCTAGTTACAGGGATAATACATGCTAGTTACAGGGATAATACATGCTAGTTACATGCTAGTTACAGGGATTATACATGCTAGTTACATGCTAGTTACAGGGATAATACATGCTAGTTACAGGGATAATACATGCTAGTTACAGGGATAATACATGCTAGTTACAGGGATAATACATGCTAGTTACAGGGATAATACATGCTAGTTACAGGGATAATACATGCTAGTTACAGGGATAAGACATGCTAGTTACAGGGATAATACATGCTAGTTACAGGGATAATACATGCTAGTTACAGAGATAACACATGCTATTTACAGGGATTATACATGCTAGTTACAGGGATAACACATGCTAGTTACAGGGATAATACATGCTAGTTACAGGGATAACACATGCTAGTTACAGGGATAACACATGCTAGTTACAGGGATAATACATGCTAGTTACAGGGATAAGACATGCTAGTTACATGCTAGTTACAGGGATTATACATGCTAGTTACATGCTAGTTACAGGGATAATACATGCTAGTTACAGGGATAATACATGCTAGTTACAGGGATAATACATGCTAGTTACAGGGATAATACATGCTAGTTACAGGGATAATACATGCTAGTTACAGGGATAAGACATGCTAGTTACAGGGATAATACATGCTAGTTACAGGGATAATACATGCTAGTTACAGGGATAATACATGCTAGTTACAGGGATAATACATGCTAGTTACAGGGATAATACATGCTAGTTACAGCAAAATGGAAGAACATGAGAGAAGACATACTGTATATTTTGCATACATTTAGTAGTACAGTATTTCTGCTAATGTAATGCATGTATTGGCACCAAATGTATTGCAGAAATGAGGAAATACATTTGGATTATGTGGGACGGACTATTGGAATGTTTCATTGAGTCGTCCACTGACGCTGTCCTGGCCTGAAGCAGGGCCCAGGAAGTCTGGACAGCAGCTCTCACTTATTCACACAGATCTGGAGCGGAGCCACTAAGTCCTTTTCTGTGGTGTATGTCTGGACATAATAACAAGCCTGTGGATACCTGGGAGATGGATGGAGATAGATGGAGAAATGGGAGAGAGTTGGACAGAGAGATGGAAATATAGACTATGTGTTGTAGCTATCTAGAGAGAGAGAGGGAGAGAGATAGAGAGGAGAGAGGAGAGTGGGAGAGAGAGAGAGAGAGACAGAGAGAGAGAGAGAGAGAGAGAGAGAGAGAGAGAGAGAGAGAGAGAGAGAGAGACAGAGGGAGGAAATGTCCATCTAAATATAAAGCGAGTGAAACCATCTCTATTCATTCCAATAAAGCACCGTGAAAACACACAGTACATGCCTGTTATTTGCCTTGCATGGAGAAGCCTATATTATTAC
Organism: Oncorhynchus clarkii lewisi; assembly: GCF_045791955.1. Taxonomy (NCBI): domain Eukaryota; kingdom Metazoa; phylum Chordata; class Actinopteri; order Salmoniformes; family Salmonidae; genus Oncorhynchus; species Oncorhynchus clarkii. The sequence continues at coordinate 14,529 of NW_027258506.1, forward strand.
GGAGTAGCCTGTGGATGTAGGATTAATAAGAAATGAAGATTTTTATTTCCCCATTCTATCTCGACTAGCATTCTGTCATAATGCTGGCTGGAAAACAGTCCTGTATTTCCCCAGTGGATTCGACTAGGGTTTTACATTATTGCCAATCCTCCACCTTTCGCCGTGTGTTTTGTGGGAAATGTAAAACCTTTGGTAGCAGTGAAGTGTGGCGTTACGATACATCAGGGCATTTACTGCAGGAGGGTATAGGGATGGCTGGTACAGAATACAGCCTAGACATCAGGAGGGTATAGGGATGGCTGGTACAGAATACAGCCTAGACATCAGGAGGGTATAGGGATGGCTGGTACAGAATACAGCCTAGACATCAGGAGGGTATAGGGATGGCTGGTACAGTATACAGCCTAGACATCAGGAGGGTATAGGGACGGCTGGTACAGAATACAGCCTAGACATCAGGAGGGTATAGGGATGGCTGGTACAGATGACAGTCTCAACATCAGGAGGGTATAGGGATGGCTGGTACAGAATACAGCCTAGACATCAGGAGGGTATGTAAGGTTTGGATGGTACAGATGACAGCCTAGACATCAGGAGGGTATAGGTTTGGCTGGTACAGAATACAGCCTAGACATCAGGAGGGTATAGGGATGGCTGGTACAGAATACAGCCTAGACATCAGGAGGGTATAGGGTTGAATTGGTACAGATGACAGCCTAGACATCAGGAGGGTATAGGTTTGGCTGGTACAGAATACAGCCTAGACATCAGGAGGGTATAGGGATGGCTGGTACAGAATACAGCCTAGACATCAGGAGGGTATAGGGATGGCTGGTACAGAATACAGCCTAGACATCAGGAGGGTATAGGGATGGCTGGTACAGAATACAGCCTAGACATCAGGAGGGTATAGGGATGGCTGGTACAGATGACAGTCTCAACATCAGGAGGGTATAGGGATGGCTGGTACAGAATACAGCCTAGACATCAGGAGGGTATGTAAGGTTTGGCTGGTACAGATGACAGCCTAGACATCAGGAGGGTATAGGTTTGGCTGGTACAGAATACAGCCTAGACATCAGGAGGGTATAGGTTTGGCTGGTACAGAATACAGCCTAGACATCAGGAGGGTATAGGGTTGACTGGTACAGATGACAGCCTAGACATCAGGAGGGTATAGGGTTGGCTGGTACAGATGACTGCCTAAACATCAGGAGGGTATATAAGGGTTGGCTGGTACAGATGACAGCCTAGACATCAGGAGGGTATAGGTTTGGCTGGTACAGAATACAGCCTAGACATCAGGAGGGTATAGGTTTGGCTGGTACAGAATACAGCCTAGACATCAGGAGGGTATAGGGTTGACTGGTACAGATGACAGCCTAGACATCAGGAGGGTATAGGGTTGGCTGGTACAGATGACTGCCTAAACATCAGGAGGGTATATAAGGGTTGGCTGGTACAGATGACAGTCTCAACATCAGGAGGGTATAGGGATGGCTGGTACAGAATACAGCCTAGACATCAGGAGGGTATAGGGATGGCTGGTACAGAATACAGCCTAGACATCAGGAGGTTATAGGGATGGCTGGTACAGATGACAGTCTCAACATCAGGAGGGTATAGGGATGGCTGGTACAGAATACAGCCTAGACATCAGGAGGGTATGTAAGGTTTGGCTGGTACAGATGACAGCCTAGACATCAGGAGGGTATAGGTTTGGCTGGTACAGAATACAGCCTAGACATCAGGAGGGTATAGGGATGGCTGGTACAGATGACAGTCTCAACATCAGGAGGGTATAGGGATGGCTGGTACAGAATACAGCCTAGACATCAGGAGGGTATAGATTTGGCTGGTACAGAATACAGCCTAGACATCAGGAGGGTATAGGGATGGCTGGTACAGATGACAGTCTCAACATCAGGAGGGTATAGGGATGGCTGGTACAGAATACAGCCTAGACATCAGGAGGGTATAGGGATGGCTGGTACAGAATACAGCCTAGACATCAGGAGGGTATAGGGATGGCTGGTACAGATGACAGTCTCAACATCAGGAGGGTATAGGGATGGCTGGTACAGAATACAGCCTAGACATCAGGAGGGTATGTAAGGTTTGGCTGGTACAGATGACAGCCTAGACATCAGGAGGGTATAGGTTTGGCTGGTACAGAATACAGCCTAGACATCAGGAGGGTATAGGGATGGCTGGTACAGATGACAGCCTAGACATCAGGAGGGTATAGGGATGGCTGGTACAGAATACAGCCTAGACATCAGGAGGGTATAGGTTTGGCTGGTACAGAATACAGCCTAGACATCAGGAGGGTATAGGGTTGACTGGTACAGATGACAGCCTAGACATCAGGAGGGTATGTAAGGGTTGGCTGGTACAGATGACAGCCTAGACATCAGGAGGGTATAGGTTTGGCTGGTACAGAATACAGCCTAGACATCAGGAGGGTATAGGGTTGACTGGTACAGATGACAGCCTAGACATCAGGAGGGTATGTAAGGGTTGGCTGGTACAGATGACAGCCTAGACATCAGGAGGGTATATAAGGGTTGGCTGGTACAGATGACAGTCTAGACATCAGGAGGGTATGTAAGGGTTGGCTGGTACAGAATACAGCCTAGACATCAGGAGGGTATGTAAGGGTTGGCTGGTACAGATGACTGCCTAAACATCAGGAGGGTATGTAAGGGTTGGCTGGTACAGATGACTGCCTAAACATCAGGAGGGTATAGTGTTGGTTGGTACAGATGACAGCCTAAATATACTTATATTGGGATTGCACCTACCTCAGCGTAATCTCACAAACTATCACTGTAGTTATCCGAGGAACTATCACCGTAATAATCTGTGGAACTATCACTGTAGTAATCTGAAGCACTATCACCAAAGTAATCTGAGGAACTATCGCCGTAGTAATCTGAGGAACTATCGCCGTAGTAATCTGAGGAACTATCGCCGTAGTAATCTGAGGAACTATTAGCGATCAGGAAATACAATAAGGTCATACAATGGCTTGTGAAAGTATTCACCCCCTTGGCATTTTTCCTATTTTGTTGCCTTACAAACTGGAATTAAAATAGATTTTGGGGGGGTTTGTGTCATTTGATTTACACAACATGCCTACCACTTTGAAGATGCAAAATATTTTTTATTGTGAAACAAACAAGAAATAAGACAAAAAAAACTGAAAACTTGAGTGTGAATAACTATTCACCCCCCCAAAGTCAATACTTTGTAGAGCCATCTTTTGCAGCAATTACAGCTGCAAGTCTGTGGGGTATGTCTCTATAAGCTTGGTACATCTAGCCACCGGGATTTTTGCCAATTCTTCAAGGAAAAACTGCTCCAACTCCTTCAAGTTGGATGGGTTCCACTGGTGTACAGCAATCTTTAAGTCATACCACAGATTCTCAATTGGATTGAGGTCTGGGCTTTGACGAGGCCATTCCAAGACATTTAAATGTTTCCCCTTAAATCACCCGAGTGTTGCTTTAGCTGTATGCTTAGGGTCATTGTCCTGTTGGAAGGTGATCCTCCGTCCCAGTCTCAAATATCTGGAAGACTGAAACAGGTTTCCCTCAAGAATTTCCCTGTAATTAGCGCCATCCATCATTCCTTCAATTTCCCAGTTTCCCAATCCCTGTTGATGGAAAAACATCCCCACAGCATGATGCTGCCTCCACGCTTCACTGTGGGGATGTTTTTCCTCGGCAGGGACTGGGAAACTGGTCAGAATTGAAGGGATGGTGTTCTCTGGGTGATGAGACGTGTTGGGTTTGCGCCAGACATGGCGTTTTCCTTGATGGCTAAAAAGCTCCATTTTAGTCTCATCTGAACAGAGTACTTTCTTCCATATGTTTGGGGAGTCTCCCACATGCCTGCTTATTTTTTTCCTTTAAAGCAATGGCTTTTTTTCTGGCCACTCTTCCGTAAAGCCCAGCTCTGTAAAGTGTACAGTTTAAAGTGGTCCTATGGTCCAATCTCCGCTGTGGAGCTTTGCAGCTGCTTCAGGGTTATCTTTGGTCTCTTTGTTACCTCTCTGATTAATGCCCTTCTTGCCTGGTCCGTGAGTTTTGGTGGGCGGCCCTTTCTTGGCAGGTTTGTTGTGGTACCAATTTCTTATTATGGATTTAACGGTGCTCCGTGGGATGTTCAAAGTTTCTGATATTTTTTTTTATAACCCAACCCTGATCTCTACTTCTCCACATCTTTGTCCCTGACCTTTTTGGAGAGCTCCTTGGTCTTCATGGTGCCCCTTGCTTAGTGGTGTTGCAGACTCTGGGGCATTTCAGAACAGGTCATGTGACAGATCATGTGACACTTAGATTGCACCCAGGTGGACTTTATTTAACTAATGATGTGACATCTGAAGGTAATTGTTTGCACCAGATCGTATTTAAGGGCTTCATAGCAAAGGGGGTGAATACATATACACACACCACTTTTCCTTTATTGGTTTTTCAAGTAATTTTTTTCATTTCTCTTCACCAATTTGGACTATTTTGTGTACGTCCATCACATGAAATCAAAATAAAAGTCTAATTAAATTACAGGTTGTAATGCAACAAAACAGGGAAAACGCCAAAGGGGATGAATACTTGTGCCAGGCGCTGTATGATGACATGATGTCTTAGTTCATTATAGGTGTTTATAGATGGAATGTTAGGACCAAGGTGTTTATAGATGGAATGTTAGGACCAAGGTGTTTATAGATGGAATGTTAGGACCAAGGTGTTTACAGATGGAATGTTAGGACCAAGGTGTTTATAGATGGAATGTTAGGACCAAGGTGTTTGGAGAGGGAATGTTAGGACCAAGGTGTTTATAGATGGAATGTTAGGACCAAGGTGTTTATAGATGGAATGTTAGGACCAAGGTGTTTATAGATGGAATGTTAGGACCAAGGTGTTTGGAGAGGGAATGTTAGGACCAAGGTGTTTATAGATGGAATGTTAGGACCAAGGTGTTTATAGATGGAATGTTAGGACCAAGGTGTTTGGAGAGGGAATGTTAGGACCAAGGTGTTTATAGATGGAACGTTAGGACCAAGGTGTTTATAGATGGAATGTTAGGACCAAGGTGTTTGGAGAGGGAATGTTAGGACCAAGGTGTTTATAGATGGAATGTTAGGACCAAGGTGTTTGGAGAGGGAATGTTAGGACCAAGGTGTTTATAGATGGAATGTTAGGACCAAGGTGTTTATAGATGGAACGTTAGGACCAAGGTGTTTATAGATGGAATGTTAGGACCAAGGTGTTTATAGATGGAACGTTAGGACCAAGGTGTTTATAGATGGAATGTTAGGACCAAGGTGTTTATAGATGGAATGTTAGGACTAAGGTGTTTGGAGAGGGAATGTTAGGACCAAGGTGTTTATAGATGGAATGTTAGGACCAAGGTGTTCATAGATGGAACGTTAGGACCAAGGTGTTTATAGATGGAATGTTAGGACCAAGGTGTTTATAGATGGAATGTTAGGACCAAGGTGTTTATAGATGGAATGTTAGGACCAAGGTGTTTATTTAAGGAATGTTAGGACCAAGGTGTTTATAGATGGAATGTTAGGACCAAGGTGTTTATAGATGGAATGTTAGGACCAAGGTGTTTACAGATGGAATGTTAGGACCAAGGTGTTTATAGATGGAATGTTAGGACCAAGGTGTTTACAGATGGAATGTTAGGACCAAGGTGTTTATAGATGGAATGTTAGGACCAAGGTGTTTATAGATGGAACGTTAGGACCAAGGTGTTTATAGATGGAATGTTAGGACCAAGGTGTTTGGAGAGGGAATGTTAGGACCAAGGTGTTTATAGATGGAATGTTAGGACCAAGGTGTTTGGAGAGGGAATGTTAGGACCAAGGTGTTTATAGATGGAATGTTAGGACCAAGGTGTTTATAGATGGAACGTTAGGACCAAGGTGTTTATAGATGGAATGTTAGGACCAAGGTGTTTATAGATGGAATGTTAGGACCAAGGTGTTTATAGATGGAATGTTAGGACCAAGGTGTTTATAGATGGAATGTTAGGACTAAGGTGTTTGGAGAGGGAATGTTAGGACCAAGGTGTTTATAGATGGAATGTTAGGACCAAGGTGTTTATAGATGGAACGTTAGGACCAAGGTGTTTATAGATGGAATGTTAGGACCAAGGTGTTTATAGATGGAATGTTAGGACCAAGGTGTTTATAGATGGAATGTTAGGACCAAGGTGTTTATAGATGGAATGTTAGGACCAAGGTGTTTATAGATGGAATGTTAGGACCAAGGTGTTTATAGATGGAATGTTAGGACCAAGGTGTTTGGAGAGGGAATGTTAGGACCAAGGTATTTGGAGTTGACTATGTAGCAGGAATTGAATGTACAGCCTAAACATATCTGGGACCAGGCTCAGCTAGCTATTTAATGAATCTCTCGTACCTACCCTTTAGGCTATCTATGGCTCTATAGGGTACACTGAGCTGCATGGAAGAGCTGGCTGCTCCAGCGAAGATGAGCATCATTAATCTATCATACGGGATCGGCACTTGTTCACCATGACAGTGAATTATGGGCTGGCTTTAGGGCCCTTCCGGAAGGCTCCCTGAATACAACGACTAACTGCATACCTATATGCACGAGGGAAACAACACTTAAAACAGTATTGATTGGCTCATAGAGAAGAACGTTTTGCACACTGTGCTCACAAAGTATCACTTGTTTATTTAGGCTGCCATTTTCAGACCGTCTATCCAACCTTCCTTACAATAGAACAGTGTACTGTACATCCAGGTGTTGTCAGATACAGGATTAGATCCAGGTGTTGTCAGAAACAGGATTAGATCCAGGTGTTGTCAGATACAGGATTAGATCCATGTGTTGTCAGAAACTGGATTACATCCAGGTGTTGTCAGATACAGGATTAGATCCAGGTGTTGTCAGAAACAGGATTAGATCCAGGTGTTGTCAGATACAGGATTAGATCCACGTGTTGTCTGAAACTGGATTACATCCAGGTGTTGTCAGAAACAGGATTAGATCCAGGTGTTGTCAGAAACAGGATTACGTTCAGGTGTTGTCAGAAACAGGATTACACCCAGGTGTTGTCAGAAACAGGATTAGATCCAGGTGTTGTCAGAAACTGGATTAGATCCAGGTGTTGTCAGACACAGGATTACATCCAGGTGTTGTCAGAAACAGGATTAGATCCAGGTGTTGTTTGAAACTGGATTAGATCCAGATGTTGTCAGACACAGGATTACATCCAGGTGTTGTAATAAACAGGATTAGATCCAGGTGTCAGAAACAGGATTAGATCCACGTGTTGTCAGAAACTGGATTAGATCCAGGTGTTGTCAGAAACTGGATTAGATCCAGGTGTTGTCAGACACAGGATTACATCCAGGTGTTGTCAGAAACAGGATTAGATCCAGGTTTTGTCAGAAACAGGATTAGATCCAGGTGTTGTCAGACACAGGATTGCATCCAGGTGTTGTCAGAAACAGGTGTTGTCAGAAACAGGATTAGATCCAGGTGTTGTCAGAAACCGGATTAGATCCAGGTGTTGTCAGAAACAGGATTAGATCCAGGTGTTGTCAGAAACAGGATTAGATCCAGGTGTTGTCAGAAACAGGATTAGATCCAGGTGTTGTCAGATACAGGATTAGATCCACGTGTTGTCTGAAACTGGATTACATCCAGGTGTTGTCAGAAACAGGATTAGATCCAGGTGTTGTCAGAAACAGGATTACGTCCAGGTGTTGTCAGAAACAGGATTACACCCAGGTGTTGTCAGAAACAGGATTAGATCCAGGTGTTGTCAGAAACTGGATTAGATCCAGGTGTTGTCAGACACAGGATTACATCCAGGTGTTGTCAGAAACAGGATTAGATCCAGGTGTTGTCAGAAACTGGATTAGATCCAGATGTTGTCAGACACAGGATTACATCCAGGTGTTGTAATAAACAGGATTAGATCCAGGTGTCAGAAACAGGATTAGATCCACGTGTTGTCAGAAACTGGATTAGATCCAGGTGTTGTCAGAAACTGGATTAGATCCAGGTGTTGTCAGACACAGGATTACGTCCAGGTGTTGTCAGAAACAGGATTACACCCAGGTGTTGTCAGAAACAGGATTAGATCCAGGTGTTGTCAGAAACTGGATTAGATCCAGGTGTTGTCAGACACAGGATTACATCCAGGTGTTGTCAGAAACAGGAGTAGATCCAGGTGCTGTCAGAAACAGGATTAGATCCAGGTGTTGTCAGAAACAGGATTAGATCCAGGTATTGTCAGAAACAGGAATAGATCCAGGTGTTGTCAGAAACAGGATTAGATCCAGGTGTTGTCAGAAACAGGATTAGATCCAGGTGTTGTCAGAAACAGGATTAGATCCAGGTGTTGTCAGAAACTGGATTAGATCCAGGTGTTGTCAGAAACAGGATTAGATCCAGGTGTTGTCAGAAACAGGATTAGATCCAGGTGTTGTCAGAAACAGGATTAGATCCAGGTGTTGTCAGAAACAGGATATAACCTTTTAGAAGAGACATACTAAGAGCAGAATAAAACAGATTATGGTTTGAGATCAGTATTTCATTTTTTTGGCTTTTAAATTACATCAATGTTTATTTATTTATTAGATATTTTGCAGAATGAAATCTCATGAGATTCACCATCTTGTTTTCAGCTAAACAAACAAACAATACTAAGTAACAAGAATAGTTTGGCACCTACTCTCTAATAAGAATTGTAACTATGTGACAAATTTCCAAGAAAATTTCCAAGAAACTGAAGATCTCGTACAATGCTGTGTACTACTCCCTTCACAGAACAGCGCAAACTGGCTCTAACCAGAATAGAAAGAGTAGGAGGCACTGGTGCACAACTGAGCAAGAGGACAAGTACATCAGAGTGTCTAGTTTGAGAAACAGACTCCTCACAAGTCCTCAACTGGCAGCTTCATTAAATAGTACCCGCGAAACACCAGTCTCAACGTCAACAGTGAAGAGGCGACTCCGGGATGCTGGCCTTCTAGGAAGAGTTCCAAAGAAAAAGCCATATCTCAGACTGGCCAATAAAAATAAAATATTAAGATGGGAAAAAGAACAGAGACACTGGACAGAGGAACTCTGCCTAGAATTTCAGCATCCCAGAGTCACCTCTTCACTGTTGACGTTGAGTCTGGACAGAGGAACTCTGCCTAGAAGGCCAGCATCCCGGAGTCACCTCTTCACTATTGACGTTGAGACTGGTGTTTTCCGGGTACCATTTAATGAAGCTGCCAGTTGAGGACTTGTGAGGCGTCTGTTTCTCAAACACGACACTCTAATGTACTTCAATATCTTAGCAACTTCTCGCATGGAATAGCCTTAATTTCTCAGAACAAGAACAAACTGACGAGTTTCAGAAGAAAGTTCTTTGTTTCTGGCCATTTTGAGCCTGTAATCGAACCCACAAATGCTGATTCTCCAGATACTCAACTAGTCTAAAGAAGGCCAGTTTAATTGATTATTTAATCAGGACAACAACATGATAAACTTAGGATTAGCTAACATAACGTGCCATTGGAACACAGGAGTGATGGTTGCTGATAATGGGCCTCTGTACACCTATGTAGATAATTCCATTAAAAAAATCAGCCGTTTTCTGCTGCAATAGTCATTTACAACATTAACAATGTCTACACTGTTTTTCGTATACATTTTATGTTATTTTGATGGACAAAGAAAATGTGCCCTTCTTTCAAAAACAAGGACCTATCTAAGTGACCCTAAAACATTTGAAAGGGTAGTGTACAATGTTCTCCATCATGCAACACGCTCACAACATTGTCTCTAATGCACAGTAGTAGTTTTAACCTACAACATATCAGAGCCTGTTTCAGTCCTTTATATATCACACACTCGTATTTCTGAGAGACAAAATATGGATAAAAGATTCCAAAATTAAATCCTGTGAAACTGTCTCATTTTGATATCTTCTTCTTTTAAACACACGATCCAACACAAACCTTCTGTTCTGTCTTTGGGCTATATGTTTTAATAATGAGATCATTCTCTGTGAAAAGTGTAGGGTGTGCGTCCCAAATGGCACCCCTATTCCCTTCATAGTGCACTACTTTTGACCAGGGTCCACAAGGCAATGGTCAAAAGTAGTGCACTACATAGGAAGTAGGGTTCCATTTGCGACGCAGTTCTAAGTCTTGCAAGTAATGCGTTTTCCTCATGTCAGGTTGTGCTGGTTTAATCTCAGCCTCATTACAGCTGGGGAGTCGAACAGCACAACCAGAACCCCTCTTCCCTGTGGCACTGAATTACCTTTCAACCACTGACCAGATGTCTGTCTGTCTGTCTGTCTGTCTGTCTGTCTGTCTGTCTGTCGCTCTCTCTCTCTCTCTCTCTCTCTCTCTCTGTCTGTCGCTCTCTCTCTCTCTGTCTGTCGCTCGCTCTCTCGGTCTCCCTCTCTATGTCGCTCTCTCTCTCACGCGCTTGCTCTCTGTCTTTATAGTGTGTAGTGTGGTGCTCTTTATAGTGTGTAGTGTAGTGCACTTTATAGTGTGCAGTGTGCTCTTTATAGTGTGTAGTGTGGTGCTCTTTATAGTGTGTAGTGTAGTACTCTTTATAGTGTGTAGTGTGGTCTTTATAGTGTGTAGTGTGGTCTTTATAGTGTGTAGTGTGGTCTTTATAGTGTGTAGTGTGGTGCTCTTTATAGTGTGTAGTGTAGTACTCTTTATAGTGTGTAGTGTGGTCTTTATAGTGTGTAGTGTGGTCTTTATAGTGTGTAGTGTGGTCTTTATAGTGTGTAGTGTAGTACTCTTTATAGTGTGTAGTGTGGTCTTTATAGTGTGTAGTGTGGTCTTTATAGTGTGTAGTGTGGTCTTTATAGTGTGTAGTGTGGTCTTTATAGTGTGTAGTGTAGTACTCTTTATAGTGTGTAGTGTAGTCTTTATAGTGTGTAGTGTGGTCTTTATAGTGTGTAGTGTGGTCTTTATAGTGTGTAGTGTGGTCTTTATAGTGTGTAGTGTGGTCTTTATAGTGTGTAGTGTGCTCTTTATAGTGTGTAGTGTGGTCTTTATAGTGTGTAGTGTAGTACTCTTTATAGTGTGTAGTGTGGTGCTCTTTATAGTGTGTAGTGTGGTCTTTATAGTGTGTAGTGTGCTCTTTATAGTGTGTAGTGTGGTCTTTATAGTGTGTAGTGTAGTAGTCTTTATAGTGTGTAGTGTGGTCTTTATAGTGTGTAGTGTGGTCTTTATAGTGTGTAGTGTGGTCTTTATAGTGTGTAGTGTAGTACTCTTTATAGTGTGTAGTGTAGTACTCTTTATAGTGTGTAGTGTGCTCTTTATAGTGTGTAGTGTGGTCTTTATAGTGTGTAGTGTGCTCTTTATAGTGTGTAGTGTAGTACTCTTTATAGTGTGTAGTGTGGTGCTCTTTATAGTGTGTAGTGTAGTAGTCTTTATAGTGTGTAGTGTGGTCTTTATAGTGTGTAGTGTGGTCTTTATAGTGTGTAGTGTGGTCTTTATAGTGTGTAGTGTGGTCTTTATAGTGTGTAGTGTGGTCTTTATAGTGTGTAGTGTGGTCTTTATAGTGTGTAGTGTGCTCTTTATAGTGTGTAGTGTGCTCTTTATAGTGTGTAGTGTAGTACTCTTTATAGTGTGTAGTGTAGTACTCTTTATAGTGTGTAGTGTGGTCTTTATAGTGTGTAGTGTGCTCTTTATAGTGTGTAGTGTGGTCTTTATAGTGTGTAGTGTGCTCTTTATAGTGTGTAGTGTGCTCTTTATAGTGTGTAGTGTGCTCTTTATAGTGTGTAGTGTGGTCTTTATAGTGTGTAGTGTGCTCTTTATAGTGTGTAGTGTGCTCTTTATAGTGTGTAGTGTGCTCTTTATAGTGTGTAGTGTAGTACTCTTTATAGTGTGTAGTGTAGTGTACTCTTTATAGTGTGTAGTGTGCTCTTTATAGTGTGTAGTGTGGTCTTTATAGTGTGTAGTGTGGTCTTTCTAGTGTGTAGTGTGGTCTTTATAGTGTGTAGTGTACTCTTTATAGTGTGTAGTGTGGTCTTTATAGTGTGTAGTGTGGTCTTTATAGTGTGTAGTGTGGTCTTTATAGTGTGTAGTGTGGTCTTTATAGTGTGTAGTGTAGTACTCTTTATAGTGTGTAGTGTAGTCTTTATAGTGTCTGGTGTGATGCTCTTTATAGTGTGTAGTGTGGTCTTTATAGTGTGTAGTGTGGTCTTTATAGTGTGTAGTGTACTCTTTATAGTGTGTAGTGTGGTCTTTATAGTGTGTAGTGTGATGCTCTTTATAGTGTGCAGTGTGGTCTTTATAGTGTGTAGTGTACTCTTTATAGTGTGTAGTGTGGTCTTTATAGTGTGTAGTGTGGTCTTTATAGTGTGTAGTGTAGTGTACTCTTTATAGTGTGTAGTGTGCTCTTTATAGTGTGTAGTGTGGTCTTTATAGTGTGTAGTGTGGTCTTTCTAGTGTGTAGTGTGGTCTTTATAGTGTGTAGTGTACTCTTTATAGTGTGTAGTGTGGTCTTTATAGTGTGTAGTGTGGTCTTTATAGTGTGTAGTGTGGTCTTTATAGTGTGTAGTGTGGTCTTTATAGTGTGTAGTGTAGTACTCTTTATAGTGTGTAGTGTAGTCTTTATAGTGTGTAGTGTGATGCTCTTTATAGTGTGTAGTGTGGTCTTTATAGTGTGTAGTGTGGTCTTTATAGTGTGTAGTGTGATGCTCTTTATAGTGTGCAGTGTGGTCTTTATAGTGTGTAGTGTACTCTTTATAGTGTGTAGTGTGGTCTTTATAGTGTGTAGTGTAGTCTTTATAGTGTGTAGTGTGATGCTCTTTATAGTGTGTAGTGTGGTCTTTATAGTGTGTAGTGTGGTCTTTATAGTGTGTAGTGTGATGCTCTTTATAGTGTGCAGTGTGGTCTTTATAGTGTGTAGTGTACTGTTTATAGTGTGTAGTGTGGTCTTTATAGTGTGTAGTGTGGTCTTTATAGTGTGTAGTGTGGTCTTTATAGTGTGTAGTGTGGTCTTTATAGTGTGTAGTGTGGTCTTTATAGTGTGTAGTGTGGTCTTTATAGTGTGTAGTGTGGTCTTTATAATGTGTAGTGTACTCTTTATAGTGTGTAGTGTGGTCTTTATAGTGTGTAGTGTGCTCTTTATAGTGTGTAGTGTGGTCTTTATAGTGTGTAGTGTGGTCTTTATAGTGTGTAGTGTGGTCTTTATAGTGTGTAGTGTGCTCTTTATAGTGTGTAGTGTGGTCTTTATAGTGTGTAGTGTAGTACTCTTTATAGTGTGTAGTGTGGTGCTCTTTATAGTGTGTAGTGTGGTCTTTATAGTGTGTAGTGTGCTCTTTATAGTGTGTAGTGTAGTAGTCTTTATAGTGTGTAGTGTGGTCTTTATAGTGTGTAGTGTGGTCTTTATAGTGTGTAGTGTGCTCTTTATAGTGTGTAGTGTGGTCTTTATAGTGTGTAGTGTGGTCTTTATAGTGTGTAGTGTGCTCTTTATAGTGTGTAGTGTGCTCTTTGTAGTGTGTAGTGTGCTCTTTATAGTGTGTAGTGTGCTCTTTATAGTGTGTAGTGTAGTACTCTTTATAGTGTGTAGTGTGCTCTTTATAGTGTGTAGTGTAGTCTTTATAGTGTGTAGTGTAGTACTCTTTATAGTGTGTAGTGTAGTACTCTTTATAGTGTGTAGTGTGGTCTTTATAGTGTGTAGTGTGGTCTTTATAGTGTGTAGTGTGCTCTTTATAGTGTGTAGTGTGGTCTTTATAGTGTGTAGTGTGGTCTTTATAGTGTGTAGTGTGGTCTTTATAGTGTGTAGTGTGGTCTTTATAGTGTGTAGTGTAGTACTCTTTATAGTGTGTAGTGTGCTCTTTATAGTGTGTAGTGTGGTCTTTATAGTGTGTAGTGTGGTCTTTATAGTGTGTAGTGTGCTCTTTATAGTGTGTAGTGTGCTCTTTATAGTGTGTAGTGTTTGGACTGAAAGTGTAGGGATGTTTGCATGCTTACTGCACCGTGACCAGAAAATAATGAGGAACCTTCAGGGTTCTTTCTCCCGTTGCTGTATCTATTAAACTGCTGGGGGGAACACGGTCTCAATCGGTTTCCCCAAAATGTTTCACCTTACAAAATGTAATCATTTTTAAAAAAAAGACAACAGAAAAACATCTCTTTTACACTGATTTTTAATGGCATTGTCAGTGTTTTATTGTTGCTCTTAAATGTCTTTCTTTATGTTGGCTGAAGCTCCAGTAGCAGGACATTAGTTCTAACATACTTGCTGCATCTTCTACACTATGTTATATATGTAAATATATATATATATATTTTACACTATGTGCCATAACATCATCCAGGCAGGCTTTTATGTGTATTGTGTTGCACAGTCTGTGACCCCATACAGTTACCACTTCAGACAGAAAGACACACAAAGATCATTAAACAATACCTACACAAACATCCCAATGTTCCCCTCTGTATTCTGTACCTTCCACATCCTACACAACTTCCATTTGTTTTATTTAAGCAACCACGAACATGATAAATATTGTGCCTGGCTTCAGATTGAGTTATTAAAATGCTTATGAAGATTTATGTACGATGAAGATCTACGTCTGCGGGCTCTAGTGGAATGGTAGTGGGTGTCACTGTACCCTCGCTGCCTCGCCTCACGCTCTGCCCCCCCCCCACTGTGTCTGTAGTGGGTGTCACTGTACCCTCGCTGCCTCGCCTCACGCTCTGCCCCCCCCCCACTGTGTCTGTAGTGGGTGTCACTGTACCCTCGCTGCCTCGCCTCACGCTCTGGTCCCCACTGTGTCTGTAGTGGGTGTCACTGTACCCTCGCTGCCTCGCCTCACGCTCTGGTCCCCACTGTGTCTGTAGTGGGTGTCACTGTACCCTCGCTGCCTCGCCTCACGCTCTGGTCCCCACTGTGTCTGTAGTGGGTGTCACTGTACCCTCGCTGCCTCGCCCCACGCTCTGGTCCCCACTGTGTCTGTAGTGGTGTCATTAGGTCCCTCAGGCTCTGGTCCCCACTGTGTCTGTAGTGGTGTCATTAGGTTCCTCACGCTCTGCCCCCCCACTGTGTCTGTAGTGGGTGTCACTGTACCCTCGCTGCCTCGCCTCACGCTCTGGTCCCCACTGTGTCTGTAGTGGGTGTCACTGTACCCTCGCTGCCTCGCCCCACGCTCTGGTCCCCACTGTGTCTGTAGTGGTGTCATTAGGTTCCTCACGCTCTGCCCCCCCACTGTGTCTGTAGTGGGTGTCACTGTACCCTCGCTGCCTCGCCTCACGCTCTGGTCCCCACTGTGTCTGTAGTGGGTGTCACTGTACCCTCGCTGCCTCGCCTCACGCTCTGGTCCCCACTGTGTCTGTAGTGGTGTCATTAGGTTCCTCACGCTCTGCCCCCCCACTGTGTCTGTAGTGGGTGTCACTGTACCCTCGCTGCCTCGCCTCACGCTCTGGTCCCCACTGTGTCTGTAGTGGGTGTCACTGTACCCTCGCTGCCTCGCCTCACGCTCTGGTCCCCACTGTGTCTGTAGTGGGTGTCACTGTACCCTCGCTGCCTCGCCCCACGCTCTGGTCCCCACTGTGTCTGTAGTGGTGTCATTAGGTTCCTCACGCTCTGGTCCCCACTGTGTCTGTAGTGGTGTCAATAGGTTCCTCACGCTCTGGTTCCCACTGAGTCTGTAGTGGGTGTCACTGTACCCTCGCTGCCTCGCCTCACGCTCTGGTCCCCACTGTGTCTGTAGTGGTGTCATTAGGTTCCTCACGCTCTGCCCCCCCCACTGTGTCTGTAGTGGGTGTCACTGTACCCTCGCTGCCTCGCCTCACGCTCTGGTCCCCACTGTGTCTGTAGTGGGTGTCATTAGGTTCCTCACGCTCTGCCCCCCCACTGTGTCTGTAGTGGGTGTCACTGTACCCTCGCTGCCTCGCCTCACGCTCTGGTCCCCACTGTGTCTGTAGTGGGTGTCACTGTACCCTCGCTGCCTCGCCCCACGCTCTGGTCCCCACTGTGTCTGTAGTGGTGTCATTAGGTTCCTCACGCTCTGCCCCCCCACTGTGTCTGTAGTGGTGTCATTAGGTTGATTCATCATTCCATCCCCAGTCTCTTCTTCTCTCTACAGAGTCATGATGCCATCCCCAGTCTCCTCTTCTCTCTACAGAGTCATGATGCCATCCCCAGTCTCTTCTTCTCTCTACAGAGTCATGATGCCATCCCCCGTCTCTTCTTCTCTCTACAGAGTCATGATGCCATCCCCAGTCTCCTCTTCTCTCTACAGAGTCATGATGCCATCCCCCGTCTCTTCTTCTCTCTACAGAGTCATGATGCCACCCCCAGTCTCTTCATCTCTCTACAGAGTCATGATGCCACCCCCCGTCTCTTCATCTCTCTACAGAGTCATGATGCCATCCCCAGTCTCTTCATCTCTCTACAGAGTCATGATGCCATCCCCAGTCTCCTCTTCTCTCTACAGAGTCATGATGCCATCCCCAGTCTCCTCTTCTCTCTACAGAGTCATGATGCCACCCCAAGTCTCCTCTTCTCTCTACAGAGTCATGATGCCATCCCCAGTCTCCTCTTCTCTCTACAGAGTCATGATGCCATCCCCAGTCTCCTCTTCTCTCTACAGAGTCATGATGCCATCCCCAGTCTCCTCTTCTCTCTACAGAGTCATGATGCCATCCCCAGTCTCCTCTTCTCTCTACAGTCATGATGCCATTCCCAGTCTCCTCTTCTCTCTACAGAGTCATGATGCCATCCCCAGTCTCCTCTTCTCTCTACAGAGTCATGATGCCATCCCCAGTCTCCTCTTCTCTCTACAGAGTCATGATGCCATCCCCAGTCTCCTCTTCTCTCTACAGAGTCATGATGCCATCCCCAGTCTCCTCTTCTCTCTACAGAGTCATGATGCCATCCCCAGTCTCCTCTTCTCTCTACAGAGTCATGATGCCATCCCCAGTCTCCTCTTCTCTCTACAGAGTCATGATGCCATCCCCAGTCTCCTCTTCTCTCTACAGTCATGATGCCATTCCCAGTCTCCTCTTCTCTCTACAGAGTCATGATGCCATCCCCAGTCTCCTCTTCTCTCTACAGAGTCATGATGCCATCCCCAGTCTCCTCTTCTCTCTACAGAGTCATGATGCCATCCCCAGTCTCCTCTTCTCTCTACAGTCATGATGCCATTCCCAGTCTCCTCTTCTCTCTACAGAGTCATGATGCCATCCCCAGTCTCCTCTTCTCTCTACAGAGTCATGATGCCATTCCCAGTCTCCTCTTCTCTCTACAGAGTCATGATGCCATCCCCAGTCTCCTCTTCTCTCTACAGAGTCATGATGCCACCCCCGTCTCTTCTTCTCTCTACAGAGTCATGATGCCATCCCCAGTCTCCTCTTCTCTCTACAGAGTCATGATGCCATCCCCAGTCTCCTCTTCTCTCTACAGTCATGATGCCATTCCCAGTCTCCTCTTCTCTCTACAGAGTCATGATGCCATCCCCAGTCTCCTCTTCTCTCTACAGAGTCATGATGCCACCCCCAGTCTCTTCTTCTCTCTACAGATAACAGCCCTGTCTTCCCTCCAGCTCTAACACAGAAAGGTACCAGATTAATTTTAACTAGAGTAATCCCTCTCCCATTTGGTCAGTATGTTCCGTTCAGAATCCAATAACACAACTGTCAGCGTTGCCCTTATATATATATATATATATATATATATATAGCCCCTATATATATATATATATATATATATAGAGAGAGAGAGAGAGAGAGAGAGAGAGAGAGAGAGAGAGAGAGAGAGAGAGAGAGAGAGAGAGAGAGAGAGAGAGAGAGAGAGAGAGAGAGAGAGAGAGAGAGAGAGAGAGAGAGAGAGAGAGAGAGAGAGAGAGAGAGAGAGAGAGAGAGAGAGAGAGAGAGAGAGAGAGAGAGAGAGAGAGAGAGAGAGAGAGAGAGAGATTCTGCAGGCTGGTGTATTGTTATTTAGGCGTTTGATGATATTTAAATGTATTCAGTTGGCTATGGACAGGTTGCCTGACACTGTCACGTAAATGAGGGGTCAGAAGGCTGTGTGGACTAATTCTTATTGGTCAGATAGCTAGCATCAATGACAAGAAGCTGCCATGGTGGGGAATCGTAGGTGGCTTGTTTCAGTTAGCTGTATCTTGTTCTTGATGCCATGTCTTGTTTTGAGTTATTTGTACTTATACCATATCTATGAAAATATGGCTAAAATTCGTTATATAGCTAACTAACAACTGCAACAATGTCATGATTGTACAAATGTACTTGCTAAACAACCACCGTCTACAGGAAGTGTCCAAATAGATATCTATCAAATCACTGGTTACACGTCTATTGGGTGAACGAGTCTCTGAAATGCCCAATAGAAGAAGAATATCTCTGATCACTGGTGTTGACTTCCTGTCAGTTCACTGGTGTTGACTTCCTGTCAGTTCACTGGTGTTGACTTCCTGTCAGTTCACTGGTGTTGACTTCCTGCCAGTTAACTGGTGTTGACTTCCGGTCAGTTCACTGGTGTTGACTTCCTGTCAGTTCACTGGTGTTGACTTCCTGTCAGGTCACTGGTGTTGACTTCCTGTCAGGTCACTGGTGTTGACTTCCTGCCAGTTCACTGGTGTTGACATCCTGTCAGTTCACTGGTGTTGACTTCCTGCCAGCTCACTGGTGTTGACTTCCGGTCAGTTCACTGGTGTTGACTTCCTATCAGTTCACTGGTGTTGACTTCCTGCCAGCTCACTGGTGTTGACTTCCTGTCGGTTCACTGGTGTTGACTTCCTGCCAGCTCACTGGTGTTGACTTCCTGTCGGTTCACTGGTGTTGACAGAACAGTCTGCTAATGCAGCAGGAGTTGTGAAACAGGAATACTTTGGCTCTAATATTGTTGTCTTTATGGTTGCTGTATATACTGCTCAGGTGAACCTTTCTCTTGTCTGGAGAGGAGGGACCACAACAAACTACCTGTTTTGAATTTCTCTCTGATCCTCCTCAACCGATATTCCACACAGTGCTGGGAAATGATTTAGTCTCCCTCGGAAAGAAGCCCTGTGCAGCAATCCATAAACTCATGAACATCCTTAGATGACAGAGGGATGCAGTGGGGAGAGAGAGAGGGAGGATGGAGAGCAAGAGAGAGAGAGTTGGGAAGGGATGGAGGAAGAGGGTGGGGGAAAGGAAGAAAGAGGCAGAGAGAGAGAGAATAGAGAGGGATGATGAATAGTAAAAGCAGTGTGAGCTCATTGAATCCCAGCATGGGTCTGCACTGAACCCCCGACCGTTAGAGAGCCGGAAGACACAGACATACTGTATGAATCTCAGACTGCTTCTGTTCTGCAGTTTGTGCTTCCCTCTCTCACCCAGGGAGCTCTCAACCTGCTTGGCCCATCACTAGAGTGTGTTTTCTCTCCTCTTTCTCTTCTCTCTTTCCCCCCTCTCTCTCTCTCTATCTCTCTCTCTCTCTCCTCTCTCTCTCTCCTCTCTCTCTCTCTCCCCTCTCTCACCCAGGTAGCTCTCAACCTGCTTGGCCCATCACTAGGGTGTGTTTTCTCTCCTCTCTCCTCTCTCTCTCTCCTCTCTCTCTCACCCAGGGGGCTCTCAACCTGCTCTTCCTCCTCTCTCCTCTCTCTCCCCCCTCTCTCCTCTCTCTCTCACCCAGGGGGCTCTCAACCTGCTCTTCCTCCTCTCCCACACCAAATGGTGAATCTGACTCCAGCATATTGCATCGCTGCATGCTGTTTCATCTAAGTGATATACAGTATAATGTTTTTTTAGTTGATGGTAAAACAGATACTGTTGCTCGTAGTCAGTTTGTAGCCATTGGAAGTGGCAAGTGCAATAGTGTGTTCCACAGAGAGAGGGGATATTACAGGGTCATCTATAACTTCAGCCTTACCATTTTACATGGCATTGTATGTACATACATATCCACAGACATGACTGCAACGGTTCTGAATGGTGAATTTACTATTACTGTTAAAAGGAGGGCTGTTGTTTCATACCTGTTGTAATAATGGCAGACATGATGAGACCTCTCTCTGTGTGTTATATCATGAAGAGACCTCTCTCTGTGTGTTATATCATGATGAGACATCTCTATGTGTGTTCTATCATGATGAGACCTCTCTCTCTGTGTTCTATCATGATGAGACCTCTCTCTCTGTGTGTTCTATCATGTTGAGACCTCTCTCTGTGTGTTCTATCATGATGAGACCTCTCTCTGTGTGTTCTATCATGATGAGACCTCTCTCTGTGTGTTCTATCATGTTGAGACCTCTCTCTGTGTGTTCTAAGGAGGTGAGGCAATATATAGGCCAATAGTGGGGAAGTAATTACAATTTAGCAATTTACACTGGAGTGATACATGTGCAGATGAGGATATGCAAGTAGAAATACTGGTGTGCAAAAGAGAAGAAAAACACAAAAACAAATATGGGGATGAGGTAGGTAGTTGGTTGGATGGGCTATTT
>NW_027258506.1:42500-70631 GCF_045791955.1 Oncorhynchus clarkii lewisi
CCAAATGGAACCCTATTCCCTATGTAGTGCACTATTTTTAACCAGGCCCCATGGAACTCTTATCGATAGAAGGCCCTATGTAGGGAATAGGGTGCCATTTGGGACGCAAATAGGTAAAGAGAATTGATTTGATGTAGGATCTTAATTTGAGCCAGTTTACTACAGAATGAAAATTATCCTGCAGCTACAAGAAATGTAAATACAAATAATAAAATCAAATCAAATTGTAGCTGTAATCTGAAATTTGAAATTGGAAATGACAAACTTCAGAAAGCCTTTTAAACCTCATTCTCCACAAGCTTTACCTTTCCTGCATCGCTGGAAAGTTCTCCTGCAAGAGGCTGATCAAAGTAAGATCTTACACCTGTATGTTTTGACATGATGGCACATAGGTAGGTCTGTTTTCCTGTACTGCTGGACGTGGGACAGCGTGTTTTACTGTTCAGATGGATGACAGCGTGTTTTACTGTTCAGATGGATGACAGCTTGTTTTACTGTTCAGTTGGATGACAGCTTGTTTTACTGTTCAGATGGATGACAGCGTGTTTTACTGTTCAGATGGATGACAGCGTGTTTTACTGTTCAGATGGATGACAGCGTGTTTTACTGTTCAGATGGATGACAGCTTGTTTTACTGTTCAGTTGGATGACAGCTTGTTTTACTGTTCAGATGGATGACAGCTTGTTTTACTGTTCAGTTGGATGACAGCTTGTTTTACTGTTCAGATGGATGACAGCTTGTTTTACTGTTCAGATGGATGACAGCTTGTTTTACTGTTCAGATGGATGACAGCTTGTTTTACTGTTCAGATGGATGACAGCTTGTTTTACTGTTCAGATGGATGACAGCTTGTTTTACTGTTCAGATGGATAACAGCGTGTTTTACTGTTCAGATGGATGACAGCGTGTTTTACTGTTCAGATGGATGACAGCGTGTTTTCCTGTACTGCTGGACGTGGGACAGCGTGTTTTACTGTTCAGATGGATGACAGCGTGTTTTACTGTTCAGATGGATGACAGCGTGTTTTACTGTTCAGATGGATGACAGCGTGTTTTCCTGTACTGCTGGACGTGGGACAGCGTGTTTTACTGTTCAGATGGATGACAGCGTGTTTTACTGTTCAGATGGATGACAGCGTGTTTTACTGTTCAGATGGATGACAGCGTGTTTTCCTGTACTGCTGGACGTGGGACAGCGTGTTTTACTGTTCAGATGGATGACAGCTTGTTTTACTGTTCAGATGGGATGACAGCTTGTTTTACTGTTCAGATGGGATGACAGCTTGTTTTACTGTTCAGATGGATGACAGCGTGTTTTACTGTTCAGATGGATGACAGCGTGTTTTACTGTTCAGATGGATGACAGCTTGTTTTACTGTTCAGATGGATGACAGCTTGTTTTACTGTTCAGATGGATGACAGCTTGTTTTACTGTTCAGATGGATGACAGCTTGTTTTACTGTTCAGATGGATGACAGCTTGTTTTACTGTTCAGGTGGATGACAGCTTGTTTTACTGTTCAGATGGGATGACAGCTTGTTTAACTGTTCAGATGGATGACAGCTTGTTTTACTGTTCAGATGGATGACAGCTTGTTTTACTGTTCAGATGGATGACAGCGTGTTTTACTGTTCAGATGGATGACAGCTTGTTTTACTGTTCAGATGGATGACAGCTTGTTTAACTGTTCAGATGGATGTTTGACAGCTTGAGGATTTAATTCCTGCTTGTTGTTGTGTATGTCTATACTGTGTGTCTTGATCGTTGACATCATAGGATGATGCTATAACATATAAACTATTAATCATACATAATTATAAACATGTCTTGAGCATTTTTCAAACATATGTTATACCTACTTCTGAGAGAAGCTGTGTTTTGTGTTTTAATTCTGGTGATTTTAATACCAACAGATAGTGGTTTAGACAGAGATAAATACTGGGGGATTTGAATAATTACCTTGTTAGAGAAACTGGATTCATAACAGCATACTCCTATATTCAGCATTAAAAAAATATGCTGAAATGATATTTTTTCTCGGCTCTATTCAAAGCTCTTTACTGCCCCCTGCGGGAGACTACGGGAACTGCATCTCCGAAACAAAGGAACACAGGTGTTGTTAATCTATTAGATAATAACTACAGTGTCAACGATAGCAGATAACGTTGTTTGTTATGATGATGTTAACCTGTATTGTGAGAGATGATGATGGACCTGTAGGACTCTGTACAGGGAATGTGGTGTCAAATGAGACATGGAAACGTTACTGGAAAAACCTCTTCCATTAATCAACAGCCCTCTGTACAGAAGGTTCACCAACGTGTGTGTGATTTACCCATTTGCATCCCTTTGGTATTTTAAGCAGAAATTGTGCACCGATGTTGCATTTTAAATGCCAGTCATATTAAATGAGCGTGGAACATTTCCACATGGAAAATTAATAAATCAGATTTAAAAAAATAAAAAATAAATAAATAAAATAATAATGAATAAAGAATTGCTAAATTGCCAAAATTCAAGCCGTTTGACATGTCCCTCTGTCCAAACTGTGACTTCTAGGAACATTTAAAACCACTTCACCTTTCTCCACGTTTTAACCATAGTTTTAAAGCCATTGTTTTTCATTTTCTTGATTTGACAAAGTAATTTCTGAAGATTATTATTCATTTTAATGTGATGTAGTGATTCATTTTAATGTCAACCTTGTTATGTGAACTCAACTCTCGTTTTAAATATGGTGAAAACATTCCTTTTTAAATGTTTATCTTTTTAAAAACCATTGAACATCTAATTGTTAAATCGTCCGGTAAAAACAGGTGAGCTGGTTCTACTGTTTTTGGCCATTTTCTGGTGTTTTTGTGGTGGAAAAGTGAGTGGGTCGAGTATAACAAGTCAACCCTGTTACCCCCTAGATAGATATGCTAACACATCAACCCTGTTACCCATAGATAGACATGCTAACACATCAACCCTGTTACCCATAGATAGACATGCTAACACATCAACCCTGTTACCCATAGATAGACATGCTAACACATCAACCCTGTTATCCATAGATAGACATGCTAACACATCAACCCTGTTATCCATAGATAGACATGCTAACACATCAACCCTGTTACCCATAGATAGACGTGCTAACACATCAACACTGTTACCCCATAGATAGACATGCTAACACATCAACACTGTTACCCCATAGATAGACATGCTAACACATCAACACTGTTACCCATAGATAGACATGCTAACACATCAACCCTGTTACCCATAGATAGACATGTTACCCATGCTAACATGTCAACCCTGTTACCCATAGATAGACATGCTAACACATCAACCCTGTTACCCATAGATAGACATGCCAACACATCAACCATGTTACCCCTAGATAGACATGCTAACACATCAACCCTGTTACCCCCTAGATAGACATGCAAACACATCAACCCTGTTACCCCTAGATAGACATGCTAACACATCAACCCTGTTACCCCATAGATAGACATGCTAACACATCAACCCTGTTACCCCTAGATAGACATGCTAACACATCAACCCTGTTACCCCATAGATAGACATGCTAACACATCAACCCTGTTACCCCTAGATAGACATGCTAACACATCAACCCTGTTACCCCATAGATAGACATGCTAACACATCAACCCTGTTACCCCATAGATAGACATGCTAACACATCAACCCTGTTACCCCATAGATAGACATGTTAACACATCAACCCTGTTACCCCATAGATATACAGGCTAGAAATGTTTTAACAATGTACATATTTTTGTGAAGCTTCCATGTTGAACATAACAAGCTTCCATTTTCCCTGTCACAGGGTGATTTATGGCTGATTTAGGGTCAACTCTGTCAGGGTCAACTCTGTCAGGTTCAACTCTGTCAGGATCAACTCTGTGACGGTCAACTCTGGCACGGTCAACTCCTTGCTTCATTTGGCACTTAACAGGAACTTACTATATATTATTTATTTTTATTTTTATTTTACCTCTTGAGATGGAAAGAGGTGTCTTTTTTAATTAAGTTTCACATGTGCACTTAAAATTAGGTGAAATCAAAAGTATTTTTTTTCACCAAGTTACACTACCCAAAAGGGACTTGTTTTCGTGGAATGACCCATATGGGTCATTTTCAGACCGTGCCAAAAAGATCTGGAACAAAAATGACAAAGACACAAAGTATATGAATCAAATGTTATGAATAAAATTATATGAATCAAGTGATATGAATCAAATGATATGAATCAAGTGATATGAATCAAGTGATATGAATCAAGTGATATGAATCAAGTGATATGAATCAAATGATATGAATCAAATGATATGAATCAAACTCAATGAATCAATTTCAGGTGAGTAATGATGAGTGTCGTTGAGCTATTCAGCTAATCCTTCGGTATCCATGGATACCCTCTACTGTTCCCCTTAGTCGTTGTAGTTAGTACAGGAGATGGCCTTGGCTGACTTTAGAACCTCCAGATCTGTGGAGGATCAGGTGGATTGGGTCGATATGGCCCCTCTCAACACAGGTTGATGCTTCATAGGGGGACAGCATGCTCTGTCATCTCTGAAATACCTCGCTCAGCCCCCCCCCCCCAAATCTTTATATTTTTTATCCTATTCACAGAGATACATAGAGGTAGTTTTAGTAGTATGGTTTTTCATCAGAGTCATGGGTTTTAAAGACAGGACCGTGAAGCGTATTTAAACCATTATTAGATCTTATGTGATTTTTTGGGGTGGGAGCTGAGTTGCTCTCTAAACAGCCCAGAATAATGTGTTCTTAAATTCAAATAGTGAGAACATAAACAAAAACATGCCTTTTTGTTTCTTAAATAAATATCAGAGTGACAGTCAATATACTGGCCAAAACCTCATCCTAATAAATGTCCTTTTGTTGGAAAAAAAAGAGATCTGCAAATTGATGTCAGAAATCTTTTCATTTTATAGTCCTTTATATTCCTGGCACTGGCCAAAACCCATGGGTGTTAAAATAAAACCCTGAGCAAATAATGCCTTACTATCGCTAATGGAAGCGGAATGTTAAATTATGTAAATGAGTTCTAGAACCCATTAGGAACACGGCCAGTTTTAATAAATTGGGTATCTGTTCTACTTCTTATCAAGCCAGTTGGCACGGTAATGCATGGGAGAGGTACATTTCATTTCATGTTAATTGCTCTTCATAATGTTATTCCTGCCTCTGTGACCTAATGGGAGATACTGTAATATATTATTACAAACTTTGGGAAGCGGTTTTTGGGGGTTTTAATTGGCGACAATAATAAAGTATGTTGGGGACATGTCTATACTAATCTGACAGGCCAATTAGAGGATGGTTTATGTGGGTTCTCACTGTGTGTCGTCGGTGTTGGCCTAAATGGCCTGTCCCATTGACAATTCCCTGTTTTTGTGAGATTTTTTTTTTTTTTTACAGGTATTTGATTCATATCAATTTAAAAGATATTATCTGCAATGATTTTGTGACAAAATTAACCCTTCAAATAAGTTCTGAGTTTGGAAATAAAATGAATGATTGGACTGGTGTATTCTAGTAAGCCAGACAACACGTTAAAGTCTCCTCCTGATGACGGCATGTCTACTGGGCTTCTTGGTAGATAAATATATGCCCCGATGTTGCCCCGGCAGCTACCCAACGTTCTGCCAACGTCACATCTAAAAAGGAAGCCGCCAAGGCTTTCAGGAAACATTTTTGTGATTTGTCAACATCGCCCCCTGAGGAGCAATTCTACAGACAACTGAACTGTCTGGGCTGGGAGAGAGAAGATGAGTCCTTAACCCACAGTTTAAGCTGCTTAGTGTGTTAGTAGAAGAATGTAGGGATGTGTCCCAAATGGCAAGCTATTCGCCTTTGTAGTGCACTGGGCTCTGGTCAAAAGTAGTGCACTACGAAGGGAATAGGGTGCCCTTTTGGGACGTGCCCTCTGAGTGCTTACTCACTCATATATATATATATATATATATATATATGTGTGTGCTGCTGAAGTGTCGTTTAGTCTGCAGATCCTCTTAGCATAAAGAAAGTGTTGATACATACTAAAGACTATTGCAGTGTGGCTCAGTTTGATAATCTGGTGGCTGCAGAACAAACCTTCCGCTGGGATTAAACCATAGCACAGCTCTGTAATCTGTCATCCCTCTGGGGTGGACCAGTCCTCTCCTTTCCTCAAATTCCTAAAGACCTTGTCCTACCTTGCCTCGGGTCTGTGGAGTTTTGGTGGTGGACTTTTCTTGTGGGTTTTGGCACTCGCAGGGATGTCACGATGTCTTTCCTTGAGGTTTCACAAGAAGAAGGTTGATCGCCTTTCATCTTCTTCTCACTGTTCACTTGATTCAAAATAGTTTCTATGTTCGTTTAGAGAAGAAAAAGAGCAATTGGGTAGACTGTTCATTTTCAAAAGTATATCACCTCTAATCTTGAATCACCTCTTTGGGTATTATTTTTCCCCAAATCTCTGACCTCATGCTCCCTTGATGAGACTGATTTGAGGTAATGCCTCATACGTGAGCTGCTAGAGAAAGAGAGAGAGTTTCTCTTTGCTGGAAAGTTGCCTTTTTTCAGCACTCTTTGTCCCCGATGTATAACGTCTATTACATAGCCTGATGTTGATGACGAAATGTTTGAAACCAAAGAAGAAGAATACAAGTAATGCAATTGGTCAACTCTTATTAAAAACCTCATAAGGATCCGCCCCCTTTTTTTGTTTCTTCTTTGTTTCCTCTGAAAAGACACATTCAGGTGTAACTGCCTGTAGCTCAGGCATTAATGCAAGGATATAGGTAACTCTTATTAATAAACAAGTTATTTCACTCAAATCTCTGAACTCATTCTTGCGGTTTAAACATTTCACCAGACGCTCTTATCCAGAGCAATTTACAGGAGTGTGTACATACTGTTTTACATAATGGTCCCCTGTGGGAATGGAATCCACAACCCTGGCGTTGCAAGAGCCCTGCTCTACCAACTGAGTCACACAGAACTCCTGTTGGTAGATGAAGTTTTAGAGACAACTAGAAAGAAAGAAAGAGAGAGAGAAAGATAGAGAGAGAAATGGAGGGAGAGAGAGAGAGACAGAGAGACAGAGAGAGGAAGATAGAGACGTAAAGAGTTTATTTTTGTTGGAAAGTTGTCTTTGCGTCTGTCTGTCTGTCTGTCTGTCTGTCAAAGCCCCAGATGTATAAAGCCTAGTTCAGAGCCTGCCTGATGTTGAGACTTGGCTAGCTCTATAAAGACCTATTGATTTCATGATCCTTGGGCAAAGTAAAACGTCTGCTCTTCGTTGAGGAATTAGAGCTGCACAAATCTGCACATACATTTTCTCTCTCTCCTCTTCAATCACCAGGAGACAGATACCTTGGAGCTGTTTAACGTTCATTTGCATGAACTCTCTGGTGACTTGGAGAAAGGAAAAGAACAGGGGAAAAGTTATTTCAAAAAGTCTGTTGTCAAGTAAGTTCGAGGGAGACAAAGTCCAGAGTAGAGTTTCACCCCACAGACATTAGGTAGAGATGTTTGTTGTTTGTAAGAAACGTCTGCTTCAGTGCTGCGATATGTTCTGCTTTACTTTTTTCACTCTGGTTTGGTATATAAGGCAGAACGTGTTAAATTGATCCTAGAAAGGTTTGTTAGCCTTTCAGACAGTAGTCTTGACATGTGTTAAATGGATCCTAGAAAGGTTGGTTATCCTTTCAGACAGTAGTCTTGACATGTGTTAAATGGATCCTAGAAAGGTTGGTTATCCTTTCAGACAGTAGTCTTGACATGTGTTAAATTGATCCTAGAAAGGTTGGTTATCCTTTCAGACAGTAGTCTTGACATGTGTTAAATTGATCCTAGAAAGGTTGGTTATCCTTTCAGACAGTAGTCTTGACATGTGTTAAATGGATCCTAGAAAGGTTGGTTATCCTTTCAGACAGTAGTCTTGACATGTGTTAAATTGATCCTAGAAAGGTTGGTTATCCTTTCAGACAGTAGTCTTGACATGTGTTAAATTGATCCTAGAAAGGTTGGTTATCCTTTCAGACAGTAGTCTTGACATGTGTTAAATGGATCCTAGAAAGGTTGGTTATCCTTTCAGACAGTAGTCTTGACATGTGTTAAATTGATCCTAGAAAGGTTGGTTATCCTTTCAGACAGTAGTCTTGACATGTGTTAAATTGATCCTAGAAAGGTTGGTTATCCTTTCAGACAGTAGTCTTGACATGTGTTAAATTGATCCTAGAAAGGTTGGTTATCCTTTCAGACAGTAGTCTTGACATGTGTTAAATGGATCCTAGAAAGGTTTGTTAGCCTTTCAGACAGTAGTCTTGACATGTGTTAAATGGATCCTAGAAAGGTTGGTTATCCTTTCAGACAGTAGTCTTGACATGTGTTAAATGGATCCTAGAAAGGTTGGTTATCCTTTCAGACAGTAGTCTTGACATGTGTTAAATGGATCCTAGAAAGGTTGGTTATCCTTTCAGACAGTAGTCTTGACATGTGTTAAATGGATCCTAGAAAGGTTGGTTATCCTTTCAGACAGTAGTCTTGACATGTGTTAAATTGATCCTAGAAAGGTTGGTTATCCTTTCAGACAGTAGTCTTGACATGTGTTAAATGGATCCTAGAAAGGTTGGTTATCCTTTCAGACAGTAGTCTTGACATGTGTTAAATGGATCCTAGAAAGGTTGGTTATCCTTTCAGACAGTAGTCTTGACATGTGTTAAATGGATCCTAGAAAGGTTGGTTATCCTTTCAGACAGTAGTCTTGACATGTGTTAAATTGATCCTAGAAAGGTTGGTTATCCTTTCAGACAGTAGTCTTGACATGTGTTAAATGGATCCTAGAAAGGTTGGTTATCCTTTCAGACAGTAGTTTTGAAAGTAATGCTCGCGAGCCAAAACGGATCCCCCCGGAAAAATTGTACCCAACCCTCATCCATTTTCATATGATATGTTACATCCTGCAAAAACAACAATAAAACGTTTTATATTACCGTTTATGTATCTTATTATATTAACTACTTAATATTCATTATCATATAAGATAAGAGACATTTCTAACAAACTCTTAGGGATGTCTGAAAGTAGAGCTAGTTCTCTGTACTAGTAGAGCATCTCAACACTTGGTGACTTTGTGACTAGTCGAGAAAGTCAATTAGCCCCCTCGTTTAGCCCCCTCGTTTAGCCCCCTCGTTTAGCCTCCTCGTTTAGCCCCCTCGTTTAGCTCCCTCGTCTAGCCCCCTCGTCTAGCTCCCTCGTCTAGCCCCCTCGTCTAGCCCCCTCGTCTAGCCCCCTCGTCTAGCCCCTTCGTCTAGCCCCCTCGTCTAGCCCCCGATGGAATTGGACCCACTGGTAATTGATTGTAAATGGAAATGATTTTGACCACTATTGTTTTTGATGAGCTGACAGTGTGACGCAGCCGGTTTAACGGCTCCTCCGTTACGTGGTTAATTGTGGCTCCTCCGTTACGTGGTTAATTGTGGCTCCTCCGTTACGTGGTTAATTGTGGCTCCTCCGTTACGTGGTTAATTGTGGCTCCTCCGTTACGTGGTTAATTGTGGCTCCTCCGTTACGTGGTTTATTGTGGCTCCTCCGTTACGTGGTTAATTGTGGCTCCTCCATTACGTGGTTAATTGTGGCTCCTCCGTTACGTGGTTAATTGTGGCTCCTCCGTTACGTGGTAGATTGTGGTTAGTGATCGGTGGACCTCTCAGAGTACTGACTTCCATACTAATGAACTAATCATTGGCTACTAAATGATGCAACCTGGGATAATTGAATCAGTGAGTGTAGAAACAATGACAGGAGGGATGGAATGTTGAAGCACCGTAGAAACAGAGTTTAAAAAAATATATAACTTTTGTCCAAATGTGATGTTTGAACACCACCAAGACTTTAACCCCATTTACACTGTAGATACTCTTATATGACATGTAAGAGTCTGTCTGAGAGAAGTCTGGCGGAATGTCCCACAAGCTGGTTTGGATAGGATGGCTTTGGATAGGTTATCTGTGCCTCCAGCTGAACACTGCAGACGAGAGCGAGAGGGAGAGAGAGAGAGAGAAAGTCGTCTGTTGGAAAGTCGTCTTTCTGTCTGTCTGTCTGTCTGTCTGTCTGTCTGTCTGTCAAAGCCCCAGATGTATAAAGCCTAGTTCAGAGCCTGCCTGATGTTGAGACTTGGCTATCTCTATAAAGACCTATTGATTTCATGATCCTTGGGCAAAGTAAAACGTCTGCTCTTCGTTGAGGAATTAGAGCTGCACTAATCTGCACATACATTCTGTCTCTCTGTCTCTCTGTCTCTCGCTCTCTCTCTCTCTCTCTCTCTCTCTCGGTCTCTCTCTCTCTCTCTCTCTCTCGGTCTCTCTCTCTCCTCTCTCTGTCTCTCTCTCTGCTCTCTCTCTCCTCTCTCTGTCTCTCTCCTCTCTCTGTCTCTCTCTCTCTGCTCTCTCGCTCTGTCTCTTTCTCTCTCTCTCTCTCTCTCTCTCTCTGCTCTGTCTCTCTCTCTCCTCTCTCTGTCTCTCTCTCTCTCCTCTCTCTGTCTCTCTGTCTCTCTGTCACTCTCTCTCTCGCTCTCTCTTTCTCTCTACTCTCTCTCTCTCTCTCTCTCTCTCTCTGCTCTCTCTCTCTCTACTCTCTCTCTCTCTCTCTCTCTCTCTCTGCTCTCTCTCTCATTGAAGAGGAGAGAGAGATTTCTCTCAGACAGTACCCTCATGTCCTTTTCATATATTTGCTGAATAGAGTTTATGCAAATATTTTGAATTCCCACATAGAATATGAATGAACCCAAAGTTTAATAATTAGCATTGTATCATTTGCTAAATTAAAACTGAATTATCATGTTATGTAGTAACCAAAAAAAGTGTTAAACAAATTCTTCAAAGTAGCCACCCTTTGCCTACAATGTAGAAAATAGTACAAATAAAGAAAAACCCTTGAATGAGTAGGTGTGTCCAAACTGTAGACTGGTCCTGTAATTATCAATATATCCTACCCGTTATTCTTCGGTGCGTGCTGTAAAAATGTTGAGCGAAAGTGCAGAGAGAGCTCAATGACATCACTGGAGCTGACGACTTTCCCCAGAAAGCTCTTCTCCCCCCCCCCCCCCCCCCCCCACCGCCCCCAGCCGTACTTATCAACACCACCTTGTTAATAAATAAAAACCCCCAGGGGAGAACCCTGTAGCCCCTATTTCAGCCAAAATATAAACTATTTCAGCCCACATATAAACTATTTCCAGTTATCTCTGTGGCATTGGTCTAATCCCAGATGACATTTCCTCCCCTATCATCCCATGCTCCATAAATCAAGCCAATCGGTGGGCCGCCGGTTCTACCGTTGTTTTTCATGGGGGGGGGGGTGAAGACATAGTAAAGTTGATTAGGGTCTGATGGAAGTGACACAGCTAGTGTTGTGATGAGGCAGGGGGTTGTTGCAGATCGCAGCAGAGGGAGAACGCGTCTCAAATGGAACCCTACTCCCTGTATATACGGTCCGGTCAAAAGGAGTGCACTACGAAGGGTGATAGGGCTTTCTCCCGTTTGGGACTCAGATAGGAAGGCTTTTTATTAGGGCCAGTATGCGGTGTGTAAATGCAATATTTCCGGCAGGTCCTATCGTCCTCTCACAGGGCTATTTCATTGTGCGGTTGGCTGTCCTCTCCTGTCAGCCTCATCGTGTCTGAAATAACCTGGGATATGAGGAATGGACTTGCACTTTAAATTCCTTCCTTTCTTTTAAAATCACCTTGTTACCAATACAACAAATACTCTGTCTACTACTGTAGATGCACTTACCTGTTTTACCTTGTGTGAGGAATGGAAGCGCCTGGATTGGAAGATATTGTTTTGAGTGAGAGGTTCGTGTGGAAATGTAACTGTAAATTGACCATCTAGACTGACTCCATAGTTCCTGAAAGACAAGAAAACGAGACGCATAACAACATAACATTTCCTGGTTCTTGGTTCTCCATCACGCGGCAGATTCCCTTGACGTGGGACAGACTAAAATGAGACACGTGGAAAACATACAACGCCTCGAACCGAGCTCAAATCATACTTCGCTCTACTTTAATATTTAATTCATGTGCACGCGGGAAGAAATAAACAGCAAGGCGGTATCTGTCACTGATTTCATTCACTGGGGAAATAATGACATTTTATTTCAAACCCCCAGCAATATATATGACTTGGTGAGGCGAGAAACCAGTCAATCCTCTCATTCTCGCGCTGAGAAATACACTGAGTGGACAAAATATTAGGAACACTTTCCTAATATTGAGTTGCACCCCCCCACCCCCCTTCCCCTTTAGCCCCCAGAACAGCCTCAGTTCATCGGGGCGTGGACTCCACAAGGTGCAGAAAGTGTTCCACAGAGGTGCTGCTATTTCAGCTCAAGTTCAAACGTCCTCTAGTCATGAGGACAAGCCCTTTCTCACAACATACAACTTCAGACTTGCTGTTATAAAACCATTTTTTCCCCCCCGTTTGGTTAATTGATAAGCGGTTTCAGTTCAGTAGCTCTGATGTGCGTCATTAATAGTCTTCCTGTCTGAAACACCCTCCAGGCTTACAGCGTTCCTACCCAGCCAGACTGGACACCATTGATTTTTCCTCAACACTTAGTGTCTGTCCCCCTGTACTTATAGACAGTGACTGGTTATAGCAGCCAGGTTTCCATCAGCTCTGAACAGAACAGAAAATCCCAGCAGCCCTATAGGATCTAGAAATTTGTGGTTGTTGATCGTACAAACCATCCTATAATGGTGGGTTAGGAAGGACAGGATTGAGTTAAATCTGCTTGGGATTCCTACTGCTATTACTGTATGTTATTGAAGAGAGTAACACGAAAGAGATGGACTCTCTCCGTTTGGACTGATCTGTGACCCTCCGGCACCTCCCCCTGGTCAGAGGAGAACAAGGCAACCGCAGAGTTACACACAAGGATACCTTGAAGGAATGGTAGTGGCTCTGAAACAGGAGCAACAGAGACAATTAATCCACTGTACACAATACTATACCTGATTAGTACAAGAAGAAGAGCAACAAGTCCATTAACAAGAGAAGGATGAAAACATACATCCTACCTGCACGCATTACAACCCAGCTACACACAAAGACAGTGTACAAACCCTAGTAACTACTAACTACGAAGAAAAATATATACAAATGTCACACCATCCCACCATCCCACCATCCCACCATCCCACCATCCCACCATCCCACCATCCCACCATCCCACCATCCCACCATCCCACAAGCACAGAGAAAAGAGTCCAACTGTTGTTGAGCAGGACAGAGCTTCCTGCTCTCTCTGTGACTGCTTGAAGGAGACTGAGAAGGGGAGAGGCAGGAATTGGGGATCTGGGACCCAAGATGTGATTGGCTGACCGCATAGTGTGGATGAGCTAAGGCCAGAGGTGTGAAGGACCAGTTACGACCCATAGGGCCAGAGGTGTGAAGGACCAGTTACGACCCATAGCGCCAGAGGTGTGAAGGACCAGTTACGACCCATAGTGCCAGAGGTGTGAAGTACCAATTACGACCAATAGGGCCAGAGGTGTGAAAGTCCAGTTTACGACCCATAGTGCCAGAGGTGTGAAGGACCAGTTACGACCCATAGGGCCAGAGGTGTGAAGGACCACTCACGACCCATAGGGCCAGAGGTGTGAAGTACCAGTTTACAACCCAAAGGGCCAGAGGTGTGAAGGACCAGTTACGACCCATAGGGCCAGAGGTGTGAAGTACCAGTTTACGACCCATAGGGCCAAAGGTGTGAAACCCCAGTGTACGACCCATAGGGCCAGAGGTGTGAAGGACCAGTTACGACCCATAGGGCCAGAGGTGTGAAGTACCAGTTAACGACCCATAGGGCCAGAGGTGTGAAGGACCAGTTTACGACCCATAACGCCAGAGGTGTGAAGGACCAGTTTACGACCCATAGCGCCAGAGGTGTGAAGGACCAGTTACGACCCATAGGGCCAGAGGTGTGAAGTACCAGTTTACAACCCATAGCGCCAGAGGTGTGAAGGACCAGTTTACGACCCATAGGGCCAGAGGTGTGAAGGACCAGTTTACGACCCATAGGTCCAGAGGTGTGAAGGATCCAGTTTACAACCCATAGGGCCAGAGGTGTGAAGGACCAGTTACGACCCATAGGGCCAGAGGTGTGAAGTACCAGTTAACGACCCATAGGGCCAGAGGTGTGAAGTACCAGTTTACGACCCATAGGGCCAGAGGTGTGAAGGATCCAGTTTACAACCCATAGGGCCAGACGTGTGAAGGACCAGTTTACGACCCATAGGGCCAGAGGTGTGAAGTACCAGTTACAACCCATAGGGCCAGAGGTGTGAAGGATTCAGTTACGACCCATAGGGCCAGAGGTGTGAAGGATCCAGTTACGACCCATAGGGCCAGAGGTATGAAGAACCAGTTTACGACCCATAGGGCCAGAGGTGTGAAGGACCAGTTTACGACCCATAGGGCCAGAGGTGTGAAGGATCCAGTTTACAACCCATAGGGCCAGAGGTGTGAAGGACCAGTTTACGACCCATAGGGCCAGAGGTGTGAAGGACCAGTTTACGACCCACAGCCTAGCCTGCTTGGCTCCAGGGGGAGGAGAGCCTGCTGCAGGAGGTAGTTTGTGTTCCTGAGAGAGGGCTGTGAGAATGAGCCGTCACAGACAGGGGATTCCTAACAGACGTTATTAATCGTGATATTGGGATTATTGAGCGTTCATAATACACGACAATACACGACAAGAAACCCTTTGTCAACGCTACTGTCACCAGACGCTAAATAAAATCACCTCGGGTCAATCACTTGTGACGACCCTCCCACTCTGTCTGCCATATTCTCTCTTTGTTCTTGTTTCCTTATTAGGATGCCGGTAGGCGGAGTTGGGAGGGTCGTCAGCTACATGGGAAACATGTGTTGGTGTTTCCCATGTAGCTGACGACCCTCCCAACTCCGCCTACCGGCATCCTAATAAGGAAGCAAGAACAAAGAGATAATGGGAGGGTGGGAGGGTCGTCACACACTACACTTCTCAATCTATCACCTCAGTCAATCACTACACTTCTCAATCTGTCACCTCGGTCAATCACTACACTTCTCAATCTGTCACCTCGGTCAATCACTACACTTCTCAATCTGTCACCTCGGTCAATCACTACCCTTCTCAATCTGTCACCTCGGTCAATCATTACACTTCTCAATCTATCACCTCAGGCAATAACTACACTTCTCAATCTATCACCTCAGTCAATAACTACACTTCTCAATCTATCACCTCAGTCAATCATTACACTTCTCAATCTATCACCTCAGTCAATCACTACACTTCTCAAACTATCACCTCGGTCAATCAGTACACTTCTCAATCTATCACCTCGGTCAATCACTACACTTCTCAATCTGTCACCTCGGTCAATCACTACACTTCTCTATCTGTCACCTCGGTCAATCACTACACTTCTCAATCTAATGGATCAAATCAAATCAGATCAAATGTATTTATATAGCCCTTCGTACATCAGCTGATATCTCAAAGTGCTGTACAGAAACCCAGCCTAAAACCCCAAACAGCAAGCAATGCAGGTGTAGAAGCACGGTGGCTAGGAAAAACTCCCTAGAAAGGCCAAAACCTAGGAAGAAACCTAGAGAGCTATGAGGGGTGGCCAGTCCTCTTCTGGCTGTGCCGGGTGGAGATTATAACAGAACATGGCCAAGATGTTCAAATGTTCATAAATGACCAGCATGGTCAAATAACAATAATCACAGGCAGAACAGTTGAAACTGGAGCAGCAGCAGCACGGCCAGGTGGACTGGGGACAGCAAGGAGTCATCATGCCAGGTAGTCCTGAGGCATGGTCCTAGGGCTCAGGTCCTCCGAGAGAAAGAAAGAGAGAATTAGAGAGAGCATACTTAAATTCACACAGGACACCGGATAAGACAGGAGAAGTACTCCAGATATAACAAACTGACCCTAGCCCCCCGACACAT
Organism: Oncorhynchus clarkii lewisi; assembly: GCF_045791955.1. Taxonomy (NCBI): domain Eukaryota; kingdom Metazoa; phylum Chordata; class Actinopteri; order Salmoniformes; family Salmonidae; genus Oncorhynchus; species Oncorhynchus clarkii. Next base: position 58,533 of record NW_027258506.1, read on the forward strand.
AAACTACTGCAGCATAAATACTGGAGGCTGAGACAGGAGGCTGAGACAGGAGGGGTCAGGAGACACTGTGGTATCCGATGATACCCCCGGACAGGGCCAAACAGGAAGGATATAACCCCACCCACTTTGCCAAAGCACAGCCCCCACCCCACTAGAGGGATATCTTCAACCACCAACCTACCATCCTGAGTCAAGGCCGAGTATAGCCCACAAAGATCTCCGCCACGGCACAACCCAAGGGGGGGGGGGGGGGCGCCAACCCAGACAGGAAGATCACATCAGTGACTCAACCCACTCAGGTGACGCACAGATACTTCTAAATGTATTGTGTAAGCTGAACACATTCCTCTGTTGGATTGCTTCAAGTAGAAGGAGGAGGATTGCTTCTTAATCAGGCGTTTTCTAGATGAACTGGGGTAATTAATCAAGATTCAAGTTTTCCTCCGGTGTAATGTTGCAGCAAATCATCCCAAAGATTTCCCCTCAATACCCCATCAACACTCCATCACCTGTCCATTACCACCCCATCACCTCCCCATCACCTCCCCCCATCACCTCGGTCTGTAAGCCTCCTCATCACCTCAGTCTGTAAGCCTCCCCACCACCTCGGTCTGTAAGCCTCCTCATCACCTCGGTCTGTAAGCCTGCCCATCACCTCGGTCTGTAAGCCTCCCCATCACCTCGGTTTGTAAGCCTGCCCATCACCTCGGTCTGTAAGCCTGCCCATCACCTCGGTCTGTAAGTTCCCCATCACCTTGGTCTGTAAGCCTGCCCATCACCTCGGTCTGTAAGCCTGCCCATCACCTCGGTCTGTAAGCCTCCCCATCACCTCAGTCTGTAAGCCTCCCCATCACCTCACCCCATCACCTCGGTCTGTAAGCCTGCCCATCACCTCAGTCTGTAAGCCTCCTCATCACCTCACCCCATCACCTCGGTCTGTAAGCCTCCCTATCACCTCGGTCTGTAAGCCTCCCCATCACCTCAATCTGTAAGCCTCCCCCATCACCTCGGTCTGTAAGTTCCCCATCACCTCGGTCTGTAAGCCTCCCCATCACCACGGTCTGTAAGCCTCCCCATCACCTCGGTCTGTAAGCCTCCCCATCACCTCGGTCTGTAAGCCTCCTCATCACCTCGGTCTGTAAGCCTCCTCATCACCTCGGTCTGTAAGCCTCCCCATCACCTCGGTCTGTAAGCCTCTTCATCACCTCGGTCTGTAAGCCTCCCCCTCAGATTACTTTTTCCTGCACAATCTGGATCCTACGCTTGTAGATATCCATCCATGAGGATCCTGGCTGTGTTCGTCAAGCACCAAGGAATAGTCTTATTCATACTGGATACAGGGAAAGGAGCCAGAGAGATAGAGAGGGGGGGAGACAGAGAGGGTGAAAGGGAGAGAGAGAGAGATAGGGGGAGAGATAGAGAGGGTGAAAGTGAGTCAGAGAGAGAGCGTGATAATGGGAGAGAGAGTTTATTTCACTTTTGTTTATCTACTTCACTTGCTTTGGCAATGTTAACATATGTTTCCCATGCCAATAAAGCCCTTAAATTGAATTGAAGTTGAGAGAGAGAGAGAGAGAGTGCAAGAGAGAGAGAGGTAACCCACCACACAAATCATAGATATGTAGTGATGAACAGCTGCTGGCCAAATCTATCTAGAAATCAAACTTTCATACCTTTTAATTTCCAAAGGAACTTAAAACCTGTTTTCCAGGAAGGAACGAGAAGAGACATACAGGAAGGAACGAGAAGAGACATACAGGAAGGAACGAGAAGAGACATGCAGGAAGGAACGAGAAGAGACATGCAGGAAGGAACGAGAAGAGACATGCAGGAAGGAACGAGAAGAGACATACAGGAAGGAACGAGAAGAGACATACAGGAAGGAACGAGAAGAGACATGCAGGAAGGAACGAGAAGAGACATGCAGGAAGGAACGAGAAGAGACATGCAGGAAGGAACGAGAAGAGACATGCAGGAAGGAACGAGAAGAGACATGCAGGAAGGAACGAGAAGAGACATGCAGGAAGGAACGAGAAGAGACATGCAGGAAGGAACGAGAAGAGACATGCAGGAAGGAACGAGAAGAGACATGCAGGAAGGAACGAGAAGAGACATACAGGAAGGAACGAGGAGAGACATACAGGAAGGAACTTCACCTGCTGCGCCGACATACGGTGATGTCACAGTAACCTCCAGGGTCTCAGACAGGAGTGACCTAATGAGGGTGTGATCACAGTGTGATCCCAGCACTCATACTTACCTCTTATAGGGTAGAAAAAGACAGAGCTGAACTTATCCAACAACTTCCTTTTTTACAATCACAGGAAGGAGATGATCAACTGAGATCTGGCTTTAATTGTACACCTCCACCTGCCAAGAGTAGGCCTGTAGTGACCACTGTCGACTGATCTCTGCTGTATGAAGGGACGGACACCAGCAGAAAGCAATGGGAGTTTACCATATCCTATCGGAATAGAATTACCTTGAAGAGACTATCACATAGAAATGATGGGAGTTTACCATATCCTATCGGAATAGAATTACCTTGAAGAGACTATCAAATAGAAATGAATGCCTTTCCTGTTGAAATGAGAGGAGGGTGGTAGATGTCACGTTACTGAGCTTGAATGAATGACTTGTCTTCAGTCTATGGCTTTCAATTTCTGACATGCATACGGTTGTATTGATCTAGGCCAGGCACGGTGTGTGGTAAATTGATTCTGTCCCCCTGTCACACGGAGAGAGGATGAAACAAGTGTGTGTGTGTGTGCGCGTGCGTGTAAGTGTGTGTACGTGCGTGCGAGGCTGACATGCATGATAACATTTTCACGTACACATCTATCAAGGGGTAAAATAATAAGGGCTGTCTACGATAGTACAACTACCCATAGATCAAAGCTGACTCACTCCTATATGGTTTGTGAATGAGTTTATTTCATGTGGCATGTATGAATGACCTGACAATTCATAACCCACAATCTATACAGTACTTCTACATGCTGATGGAACTAGAAGTGCAGTACTACGAGTTCCATACTTCCATACTGTACCAGGGTTCCATACTGTACCAGGGTTCCATACTGTATCAGGGTTCCATACTGTACCAGGGTTCCATACTGTAGCAGGGTTCCATACTGTACCCGGGTTCCATACTGTACCCGGGTTCCATACTGTACCCGGGTTCCATACTGTACCAGGGTTCCATTCTCCCATATCTTACCAGGGTTCCGTTCTTCCATATCTTACCAGGGTTCCGTTCTTCCATATATTACCAGGGTTCCGTTCTTCCATATCTTACCAGGGTTCCGTTCTTCCATATCTTACCAGGGTTCCGTTCTTCCATATCTTACCAGGGTTCCGTTCTTCCATATCTTACCAGTGTTCCGTTCTTCCATATCTTACAAGGGTTCCATTCTTTCATATCTTACAAGGGTTCCATTCTTCCATATCTTCCCAGGGTTCCATAATTCCATATTTTACAAGAGTTCCATAATTCCATTCTTCCTTAAAATACCTTTTTAAGGATAGTTGATTGTTGTGAATCTATCCTTTCTCCTAGAATGCCTATAACAATCACCTGAGCTTCAAATCAAACCTCACCACCACATCCTGCAGTAAGACAGTGTAATACCTTTGAGTTACGCTGCCTGTACATTTACGTGAGGGTCTGAAGTCCTTAGAGTTGTGTATGTTTCCAGTGTACTCTACCTTTTAACAGCTGTGATTGATTACCTGCAGTGGAACAGTACATCTTTGTCTGAGCTCTGGGTCTGTTAGTCTGTAGCAAATGGCACCCTATTCCCTACTCAGCACACTACTTTTGACCAGAGCCCTATACAGGGAACATGGTGCTAATTGGGATACGAGCGGAGTCATCCTTCAGTGTGAGACGTCTCCTCTGAGGATAGTCATCAAACAGCCTGGAGAAACACCAACACTATGTATTAAACATGGTCTTAATGCATCCATTACATTTAATGTCAGTTTATATTTTATTAGAAATAAAATCTACTGCACTTTTTTTTTTTTTAGAAAGAGCTATTAATAATTGTAAATAAAATACACATTTTGGTGGATATGAAATCAGATATTTGATATCAGATTTTGAAGCCATTTTTTTTTTAACTATACAACAAAATGCACAGACAATGCAACACTGGAATAAAACAGACATCTCCTGTAAATAACATTTAATATATCCAGACATTATGATTATTTTGTAAAGCAAAAACAATCTTTCTCTGATTGAGTTCAAGCCAGTTGAATAGGGCTGTGTAAAAAAAAAAAAAACGCTGGCTGGAGCTGTAGTGTGTAACGACGGTAGAAGCTGTCCTTAGGAGGGTATCTTAAGGTCATTACTGTCCTCTGAGCTCTCTGAGCCTAACTTGATAAATCCAGAAGGGCATTTGCCCTTCAAACTGGACCATTTGCTCCAGGCCCACCTCGGTTTAGGGCCCTAATCTAATACCATCTGTCTGCTCAGGAAGAAAAATTTAAAAAAATTGTTTGTGAAAAAAAAATGAGCGTCCACTAATCAAAAATAACAGTCAGCTCCATTTAGTGGACCTCAGAGAATTTCTTCTTTTAGGCCTCAGAGGAGAAAGTAAATGTAGTCAATTATGGCTGAGTGATTCACCATGGCAACGTACCAGCTCTACATCAGCGGCTCATTGTGCAGTATGAAGACGATCATGGCTACAAAGTGGGGATTCAAGTTTATTTCAATGACTTAAGAGTGTATATTTGTTTGGAATAGAAATATATATATTTCTATGTCATTAGAGTGAATTATATTTTACCTGCATATCACCGTTTCCTCTACTCATCATAATGGACTACATCACCGTTTCCTCTACTCATCATAAAGGACTACATCACCGTTTCCTATACTCATCATAATGGACTACATCATCGTTTCCTATACTCATCATAATGGACTACATCACCGTTTCCTCTACTCATCATAATGGACTACATCACCGTTTCCTCTACTCATCATAATGGACTACATCACCGTTTCCTATACTCATCATAATGGACTACATCACCGTTTCCTATACTCATCATAATGGACTACATCACCGTTTCCTCTACTCATCATAATGGACTACATCACCGTTTCCTCAACTCATCATAATGGACTACATCACCGTTTCCTCTACTCATCATAATGGACTACATCACCGTTTCCTCTACTCATCATAATGGACTACATCACCGTTTCCTATACTCATCATAATGGACTACATCACCGTTTCCTATACTCATCATAATGGACTACATCACCGTTTCCTCTAGTCATCATAATGGACTACAACACCGTTTCCTCTACTCATCATAATGGACTACATCACCGTTTCCTCTACTCATCATAATGGACTACATCACCGTTTCCTCTACTCATCATAATGGACTACATCACCGTTTCCTATACTCATCATAATGGACTACATCACCGTTTCCTCTACTCATCATAATGGACTACATCACCGTTTCCTCTACTCATCATAATGGACTACATCACTGTTTCCTAAACTCATCATTTTCCTTTACCCAACAGTTTCCTGTACTCATCATAAAGGGCCTCATCAGTTTCCTGTACCCAATAGTCTCCTGTACTCATCATAAAGGACTACATCACAGTTTCCTATACTCATCATTTTCCTGTACTCATCATTTCCTGTACTCATCATAAAGGACCTCATCAGTTTCCTATACTCATCATAAAGGACCTCATCAGTTTCCTATACTCATCATAAAGGACCTCATCAGTTTCCTGTACTCATCTTGCTGACAAAGCAGTCCCAAAGGGTTCACAATGTGAAGTGATAAAAGGTATGTAGTTTTTAGATTTACAAATGTTACAGAGAGACATTTCACCCATTTTACAGAGATTGTAAATATAGTTACTTTCACGTGTCACATTGCAGTCAGCGGGCTTCAGGTGCCCCTGAAGTCTCCTCGGCATGTCTGCCATGACAAACAGGATTACCACCAATTGATTTGGCACCTGCTATCAAACCTAGTCCCCATTCCTCTCCTCCTCTCTCCTTTCTTCCTGCCATCCATCTATCCATCCATCCTTTCTATCCTTCAGCCAGACAGCCACCCTCCTCATCTCCTTACCTCTTTCCCTCCCTCCAATGCATCTATCCTCTCCCTCCTCCAAACAGCCTCTCCTCTCCCCTCCTCTCCTCTCTCCTCTTCTCCCATCCATCCATCCTCTCCTTCCTCCAACCAGCCCATCTCTCCCCAGCAGATACCAAGCTCATTCACAGGCCTTCCAGTGTCTCTCTTTGTCTCAGTGTCCTCCAGTGTCTCTCTGAGTGTCTCAGTGTCCCCCAGTGTCTCTCTGAGTGTCTCAGTGTCTTCCAGTGTCTCTCTCAGTGTCCCCCAGTGTCTCTCTCAGTGTCTCAGTGTCCTCCAGTGTATCTCTGAGTGTCGCAGTGTCCTCCAGTGTCTCTCTTTGTCTCAGTGTCCTCCAGTGTCTCTCTTTGTCTCAGTGTCCTCCAGTGTCTCTCTTTGTCCCAGTCTCCTCCAGTGTCTCTCTTTGTCTCAGTGTCCTCCAGTGTCTCTCTTTGTCTCAGTCTCCTCCAGTGTCTCTCAGTGTCTCAGTGTCCTCCAGTGTCTCTCTTTGTCTCAGTGTCTCTCTCTCTCAGTGTCCTCCAGTCTCACTTTGTCTCAGTGCCTCTCTCTCACTGTTCTCCAGTCTCTCTGTCTCAGTGTCTCTCTCTGTGTCCTCCAGTCTCTCTTTGTCTCTGTGTCCTCCAGTCTCTCTTTGTCTCAGCGTCCTCCAGTCTCTCTTTGTCTCAGCGTCCTCCAGTCTCTCTTTGTCTCAGCGTCCTCCAGTCTCTCTCTCTCTCCCCCTGTCTCTCTCCTCCTGCCCACCCTCCTCCATTCCAAGCCGCCTCCCAAAATGGAGAAGCTGGACGCTACTATCCAGTCAGCTGTCAGCTGAAATGAGCGCCCACATTTTTGCATTCATGTTTCGCTCTGAGGACGGAGCACAAATTGGGCTTAAGTGCTCCAGAGACTGAGTGACACCGGTTCCAACACAAGGAGGCCATTCTCAGTTAGATGAGGGGGGTGGCGGGGGGGGGGGGGGATTGTCTGAATGAGAGGCAAGGTGTTAAGAGAGAGAGAGAGAGAGAGAGAGAGACACACACACTTAGGCTAGGAAGATATACTGTAGAGCAATTATCTTGAAGCCCCTACACTATACTTCCCACCCCCTGTCAGGACCCCTGTGCTGAGATGAGGCTGTGGAACAAGGCATTAACCCGACACACAGAGAGAGAGAGAGAGAGAGAGAGAAAAGGGCAACCAGTGAAGAACAAACACCATTGTAAATACAACCCATATTTATGCTTATTTATTTTATCTTGTGTCCTTTAACCATTTGTACATTGTTAAAACACTGTATATATATATATATATATATATATATATATATACATATATATAATATGACATTTGTCTTTATTGTTTTGAAACTTCTGTATGTGTAATGTTTACTGTTAATTTTTGTTGTTTTTCACTTTATATATTCACTTTATATATTATCTACCTCACTTGCTTTGGCAATGTTAACACATGTTTCCCATGCCAATAAAGCCCTTGAATTGAATTGAATTGAATTGAGAGAGAGAGAGAGAGAGATGCAGTATAGAAACGTACAGCAGCCAGCTGCCTTCCTTCCTGTAGACCTGATAACCACTCCACAGCCCTCTGCAATCCCTCTATTGGCCCGCCAGAAACACAACTAACAATGGCACTGATTGTAACGTGGAGAACAGAGATGTGTTCCGCTTGAACCTGACCACAAATGTCACAGCAACTCAGAATAGGGACTCAGTTATTATGGTACATACTAAAGTCATGGTAAATACTAAAGTAATGGTACATACTACATTCATGGTACATAATACAATTATGGTACATACTACACTTGTGGTACATACTACAATCATGGTACATACTACAATCATGGTACATACTACAATCATGGTACATACTACAATCATGATACATACTACACGTGTGGTACATACTACAATCATGATACATACTACACTTGTGGTACATACTACAATCATGGTACGTACTACAATTGTGGTACATACTAAAGTCATGGTACATACAACAATCATGGTACATACTAAAGTCACGTACATACTACAATTATGATACATACTACAATCATGGCACATACTACAATCATGGTACATACTACAATTGTGGTACATACTAAAGGCATGGTACATACAACAATCATGGTACATACTAAAGTCACGGTACATACTACAATTATGGTACATACTACAATCATGGCACATACTACATTCATGGTACATACTACAATTGTGGTACATACTAAAGTCATGGTACATACAACAATTATGGTACATACTACAATTATGGTACATACTAACGTCACAATACATACTACAATCATGGTACATACTACAATTGTGGTACATACTAAAGTCATGGTACATACAACAATTAGAGAGAGAAAGAGAGAGAGAAGCACAGAGAAAGAGAGAGAGGAAGAGAGAGATAGATGAAGAGCGAGAGAAGAAGAAGAGAGAGAGAAGAAGAGCGAGCGAGAGAGATACACGCCTCAGCTTGATCCCTTAGCACTCAGATGCTGCTCATTAACACACCAGACCTAACACTAGAGACTGACTTAACGAGGTGTGTTTCAGACTGAATACTGAACACATGTTTCCCATGCCAATAAAGCCCTTGAATTGAATTGAATTGAATTGAGAGAGAGAGAGAGAGAGATGCAGTATAGAAACGTACAGCAGCCAGCTGCCTTCCTTCCTGTAGACCTGATAACCACTCCACAGCCCTCTGCAATCCCTCTATTGGCCCGCCAGAAACACAACTAACAATGGCACTGATTGTAACGTGGAGAACAGAGATGTGTTCCGCTTGAACCTGACCACAAATGTCACAGCAGCTCAGAATAGGGACTCAGTTATTATGGTGCATACTAAAGTCATGGTAAATACTAAAGTAATGGTACATACTACAATCATGGTACATAATACAATTATGGTACATACTACACTTGTGGCACATGCTACAATTATGGTACATACTACAATCATGGTACATACTACAATCATGGTACATACTACAATCATGATACATACTACACTTGTGGTACATACTACAATCATGATACATACTACACTTGTGGTACATACTAAAGTAATGGTACATACAACAATCATGGTACATACTAAAGTCACGGTACATACAACAATTATGGTACATACTACAATCATGGCACATACTACACTCATGGTACATACTACAATTGTGGTACATACTAACGTCATGGTACATACACCAATTATGGTACATACTGCAATTATGGTACATACTAACGTCACGGTACATACAACAATTATGGTACATACTACAATCATGGCACATACTACAATCATGGTACATACTACAATTGTGGTACATACTAAAGTCATGGTACATACAACAATTAGAGAGAGAAAGAGAGAGAGAAGCACAGAGAAAGAGAGAGGAAGAGAGAGATAGATGAAGAAGAGAGAAGAAGAGCGAGCGAGAGAGATACACGCCTCAGCTTGATCCCTTAGCAATCAGATGCTGCTCATTAACACACCAGACCTAACACTAGAGACTGACTCAACGAGGTGTGTTTCAGACTGAATACTAGAGACTGACTCAAAGAGGAGTGTGTTTCAGAATGAATACTAGAGACTGACTCAAAGAGGAGTGTGTTTCAGACTGAACACTAGAGACTGACTCAGAGGTGTGTTTCAGACTTATCACTAGAGACTAACTCAAAGAGGTGTGTTTCAGACTGAAGACTAGAGACTGACTCAAAGAGGAGTGTGTTTCAGACTGAACACTAGAGACTGACTCAGAGGAGTGTGTTTCAGACTGAACACTAGGGACTGACTCAAAGAGGAGTGTGTTTCAGACTGAATACTAGAGACTGACTCAAAGAGGAGTGTGTTTCAGACTGAACACTAGAGACTGACTCAAAGAGGATTGTGTTTCAGACTGAACACTAGAGACTGACTCAGAGGAGTGTGTTTCAGACTGAAGACTAGAGACTGACTCAAAGAGGAGTGTGTTTCAGACTGAACACTAGAGACTGACTCAAAGAGGAGTGTGTTTCAGACTGAACACTAGAAACTGACTCAAAGAGGAGTGTGTTTCAGACTGAATACTAGAGACTGACTCAGAGGAGTGTGTTTCAGACTGAACACTAGAGACTGACTTAGAGAGGAGTGTGTTTCAGACTGAACACTAGAAACTGACTCAAAGAGGAGTGTGTTTCAGACTGAATACTAGAGACTGACTTAGAGAGGAGTGTGTTTCAGACTGAACACTAGAGACTGACTCAAAGAGGAGTGTGTTTCAGACTGAACACTAGAGACTGACTTAGAGAGGAGTGTGTTTCAGACTGAACACTAGAGACTGAGTCAGAGGAGTGTGTTTCAGACTGAACACTAGAGACTGACTTAGAGAGGAGTGTGTTTCAGACTGAACACTAGAGACTGAGTCAGAGGAGTGTGTTTCAGACTGAACACTAGAGACTGACTTAGAGAGGAGTGTGTTTCAGACTGAACACTAGAAACTGACTCAAAGAGGAGTGTGTTTCAGACTGAATACTAGAGACTGACTTAGAGAGGAGTGTGTTTCAGACTGAACACTAGAGACTGACTCAAAGAGGAGTGTGTTTCAGACTGAACACTAGAGACTGACTTAGAGAGGAGTGTGTTTCAGACTGAACACTAGAGACTGAGTCAGAGGAGTGTGTTTCAGACTGAACACTAGAGACTGACTTAGAGAGGAGTGTGTTTCAGACTGAACACTAGAGACTGAGTCAGAGGAGTGTGTTTCAGACTGAACACTAGAGACTGACTTAGAGAGGAGTGTGTTTCAGACTGAACACTAGAGACTGACTCAAAGAGGAGTGTGTTTCAGACTGAACACTAGAGACTGACTCAAAGAGGAGTGTGTTTCAGACTGAAGACTAGAGACTGACTCAAAGAGGAGTGTGTTTCAGACTGAACACTAGAGACTGACTCAGAGGAGTGTGTTTCAGACACATTCAGCCATAACATAACATAATTGATGTACTTCGGTATAGACATCAGTCAAAGGAAAATAATATTGCACAACATCTGTGGCGAATACATTGTGGAAGATAATACAATTCATCATTTCCACTGTCATGCTTTTATTTCATAAATGGCTCTTATTGATATTCAAACACTTGAATCACGTTTTTTTTTTCTTATTTTCAGAACAAACAAGTCAACAAATATGCTTTCTCCCCCCGAATATACCCAACATAGCCTTCTGTACAGTTGAACACATCTACATACACTGCGCCGGGTCTTAAATATGTACGCTGTCACGCACAGATCAAATCAAATCAAATCAAATGTATTTATATAGCCCTTCGTACATCAGCTGATATCTCAAAGTGCTGTAACAGAAACCCCAGCCTAAAACCCCCCAAACAGCAAGCAATGCAGGTGTAGAAGCACGGTGGCTAGGGGAAAAACTCCCTAGAAAAGGGCCAGAACCCAGGAAGAGTTACTCTGTTAGAGACTAGAGATTTCATTAGAGGAATATTTCCATTCAGGGGTTTCCTTTCTTTATGGAACACCAGGAAGAAAGGGAACAGTCAGCACCCCAGATACCGGCTCTGTCAAGTCCAAGACTCCTTCTCCCCCTCAGAATAGAAACAGGCACCATTATTCCTGGCGAGGAGCAGGTGAGCCAGGGTTAAAGGTCACGGAGACCTGATTCCGCATCCCAAATGGCACCCGGGTGCCCTATGCGGTGCACGCCCAGAGGAGGCCAGGGTCAAAAGTAGTGAGCTTAATAAGGGAGTGGGTGCCAAATAGTCTGCCGTTTTAGGGGCACACATCCAGAGAAAGTCTTCTAGGAATGAAAAGGGAAAACAGCTCAGGAAGGAGGATAAAGAGACTGTCTGTTAAAGATTCTGACACCTCACTATAACGTAGGATTTCTGAGCCACTTGGGGCTCCTGGGAGGACTTCAACAGATGCTTGCTTCCCTGTAAAT